>NW_008331662.1:874513-952007 GCF_000622305.1 Nannospalax galili
TCAGAGGACAGAAGAGGCCATCAGATCCCCTGGAACTGGAGTTAACAGAGTTAACTGCCATGTGGGTGCTGGGATTCAAACCTGGGTCCTCTGCAAGAGCAGCCAATGCTCTTAACCACTGAACCATCTCTCTAGCCCTTGGGTTTGAAAATTCTATTTTCCTGACCTTCCTCATTATAGTAACATCTTAAATTGTGAGATACCAAAGCTACCAATTTTACTTGTAGAACAGCTAACTCTCTTAAGTAGATTTTAATTCAGAAAGAGAATCGTGAAGCTTATTTTTATCTTCTGAAGATTACTGGAATGATTTGATTATATTTTTGACTAATTTTTCTGATAGTATCTCTATGGCATCTGTCAGCAGTGACTATGTGGGCTGAGGCTGGTTTGGTCAATAGCCACCATGATATTTTTGTTATCAATTTTTAAATTTTTTTAATTTTTTTATTTTATGTGTTTGAGTGTTATGCCTGCATGTGTGTGTAAGTGTACCTATGTCACACAATGCCCTTGGAAGAGAACAGAGGCTGTTAGGTCCTCTGGAACTGAAGTTATGGACGGTTGTTAGATACCATGTGGGTGCTGGGATTTGAACATGGGTCTTCTGCAAGAACAGCCAGAGCTCTTAATCGCTGAGCCATCTCTCCAGCCCCTAGCTAGCAATTATCAAATAAACAGGATCTTATTGTCTAAGTTATATTCTACTTGTTATCATGGAAAGGGAGACACTTAAAACCAGAAGAGATCTGAGAGAGCAACTCACCCAGGACTTTAATTGTGCAGGAAGATATGGAAACCAAGAAAGAGTGTACGACTTAACCACAGACAGACATCTTGACAACAGTCAATAGAGTAGTTACTTTTATCATAGAAGAGGTTCATTGTCATCTGACAATTACCCTGATTAGCAATAAATTTTAAGGATGTTTTTAAAATGAATCTCTGGCAGAACTACTTATTGATCTCTAGGGGTGGAATCAGAAATAACCTCAAGTCATGGACAATGAAACTTCTTAATAACAAACACAGACTTGGAGGGGTGGGTAGAACCAGGTGATGGCTCTGCCTAAGAGAAGGAGGCGTTGTGTGGTTACTTACATTCATTCTGAGCTTTCCCAGTCTTCCTCCCTGTAGTCCTTGCCGTTTCAAGTATTCTGTATTCAGCTGACTCTTGCCTCCACTAAAGTAGGAATTAAGTATCTACTTCTGTAGCATGGGTGGATTTCAATCTATTATCTTAACCAGACCCTTGCATCTAAACTGAGTCTTTGACAATTATGTTATTAGGCAAAGAGAACATCTCTAGACTTCCTGAAATCTCCCTACTCCAGAGGCAGGATGAAGACTTGGAATGTGATTTTGTCACATTTAGGTAACATAAATAAGGATCTGTTAGAAGCGTCATCCTACTTCCTTATTCCTGTTCTTTAGATGGTAACGTCTCCCCTTAGAGGAATGAAATGGGGTCTGGTGGCCTTCCTAGAAGGAAACAGAAAAGTTTATGTCCCACTGTCATGATCATTTTCCTGGTATAAAGTCAACCTTTTCTTGACTGGGTCTGCTTGGGGTAGATTTTCCTCTATTGCTTCCCCAAAGAATCAAGCTAGCTGTCTGAAGTCCCCCATTCCCATCCTCACTATTAGCTTCCTGTCTATTTCCCAGAGCATTATTTTTCACTTTCAGACATATATCATTATCATTCTTAATAGTTTTATGACATGATCACCATATTTATTCCATCACTTTGAAATAAAACACATGCTTACTTCTGTTGATGATAATTTGACTGTTGGTAGGCTGGAGAGATGGTTCAACTGTTAAGCCCTTGTTGCACAAACTTGAGGATCAGAGTTCAAATCCCCAGAAACCCAAATAAATGCTAGATGGATGTAGTAGCCCACCTGTAATTCCAGCTTTGGAATGTGGCTCCCCAGAGCAAGCTACTACATTGGTGAATTCTGGGATGGATTAAGAGACTCTGCCTCAATAAATAAGGTAGAAAAGTGATTGAGGATGGTTCCCAGCATAAACTTCAGTCCTTCATATGCATGTACATACATGCCATGTATGCACAGCCACACACAGGAAAAATGTAAAATGAAAGAGTGGCATTGGTGAATATATCTTTGAGCAAAGGTATCACTGAATTGTCTTACAATTAAGAGCATGACATTAATATGACTACTATATAATTTGGAGTTACAATCAAGGCTATAAACACAATTTCATATTGATTATTGTTCAACAATTTACAGTGATACTTTGAGATACAGAATATAGAACAGCTTTACAGTGCCCATCCTATTAGAGGAATCAAAATAGCAAATAAGTCAGTTGCTCAAGGTCACACTGCCATTGCTTAGTACTGGCCTCTCTATGTTAAGGGCAAAAGGGGAAGAGACTAACATTTGTTGAGGAGGAACCAGCCACCATATTAAATGCTTATCATGTGGAATATCTTAAGCAAACTGTCCAGTTTCTAACTGCCAATAAACTAGTCAAACTGGACTGGCTTGGTCTTTCACTATCCAGAACTTCACAACTGACCATCTGAGAAATGGGGTCATGAATATCTTGGACTTCCCTTGTATTCCAGTACTTTCCATCACATACACATAGGGAATCCCAACTCATACCACTATTTGCGAGGTGGTGGAATGCTTAAGAGGTGGGGCCAAATGCAAGGTAGTTGTGCCATAGGGGCACTACCCTCAGAAGGGGCTAATGCTTGTCTCTTGAAACAAATTAGTCCTGCAAAAGCAGATTACTATAAAGCATGGCCACGCCATGTGCTTGGCCTCTTCTGTACATGACTGGTTCCCTTTCTATTTTAGTGCATATTGTGCCATAGCCAGGGGGCAGTGCTGTGTTGTTTGGATCCTCCAGCCATGAGAATAGTGAACCACATTGACCTCTTTTCTTTACAAAGATTCAAGGCAACCTCACGTATTTTGTTATAGCAACAGCAAACATACCAATACACTTATATTTACTTTCTATACTTCTTTCACCATTATTCTATGCTCCATCACTTTGGTTGCTTTCACTCTGAGCAGGTGATCAGAGCCTCTCTTCATCACAAAACTTAGGCCAGAATTCCTAACTACAAGTTCACACATAATCATGATGTTTGGCTACTCCTTGCTTTCTTCCCCTTAGACTCAGAAGATGTGCCCCTCCTCCAATTCCAAAATAAAGCCATTAGTGTGCCTCTTTTTGTTGTTGCGTTTTTTGTTGTTGTTGTTATTGTTTGGTTTTCTTGACCAGGTCTCCTGTAGCCCCAGGCTGCCTGGAACTCACTATGTAGATAAGGCCGGCATCAATCTCACAGAGATCTGCCTGCCTCTGCATCCTGAGTACTGGGATTAAAGGCATGTGCCACCACACCCGACCTTAGTGTGTTTTGTTGTTTTATTTTATCTTATTTTCAGGATCCTTGGGATTTCTCATTTTCTCATATCATGTGCCTTAATTCTTAAGCTCCCAAACAAGTCTAAATCTCTCACATCTTGAGAAAAATATAGTCCTCAATATCTTCCCTAGTTACCATAAAAACTCTTCTCAACTAAACTCATAAAGCAAAACAAAAAAACCTCCGCCACATGGTCTAGAGTTACCATAGCTTGAATTTTTAAATTTTTTTATTGAATTTTTATGTATTTCATATATAAAATCATATTTATACCCCCTTCCCCTTTGGCACCCTCCCATAGCTCCCCTCCCTTACTGGCATTCATACACTCTGTCATTTGTATTAAGGCCTATGATGTAAAGTTAGTGTCCCAAGATGTCCCTCAGGGCAAATTCATCCACTGGGATTGTTCTAGTTTGCTTCTCAATTACTGGAACAAAATACTCTGACCAATACCAATTTGGGGAGGAAAGGGTTTATTCGGCTTACATCTCCTGGGTCACAGTTCATCAGGGAGCCCAAGGTAGGAACTCAGGGCAGGAACCTGGAGGCAGGAGCTGGAGCACAGGCCATGGAGGAGTGCTGGTCTCTTGTTACTTACAGCTGATTTTTCAGCCCCAGCTAACCAGCATCAATTGTCCCAGTAAAGCAAAGGTTCAGGTTCTGGTCTCTTCTTAATCACAGCTGATTCTTCAGCCCCAGCTGACCAGAACCCACAGATTCTCAATTCAAAATATCACACAAATAGCCCTGATAGTCTCCACTTCCCTTTGAAGCTTCACAAGCCAGGCTTCCATTGTCTACAACTCCTTCAGCATAACTGTTCCAAGTTCCACAGCAACAAACTTGAGCACTCAATGGCTTTTGCAGCCCAAAGTTCCAAATTCTCCAAAGTCAGGTCTGTCACAGCAATGCCCCACTCTCTGGTACCAATTTATGTTTTAGTTTGTTTCTCCACTGCTGTGACAAAATACTCTGACCAACATCAACTTGGGGAGGAAAGGGTTTACTCAGTTTACATCTCCTGGGTCACAGTTCATCAGGGAGCCCAAGGTAGGAACTCATGGCAGGAACCTGGAAGCAGGAGCTAAAGCACAGACCATGGAGGAATGCTGGCTTGTTCTCCTGACCCCCAGCTCAGCCTGCTTTCTTATGCAACACAGGCCCACCTGCCCAGGGTGGCACCATCTACAGTCGGCTTGGCCCTCTCACATCACTCATCAATCAAGAAGATGCCCCACATACATGGCCACAGGCCAGTCCTATGGAAGAAATTCCTCAATTGAGGCTCCCTCAAACCAGGTGTGTCAAGTTGACACTAAAGCTATCCAGCATAGGGGTTTAGTCAATCTAGAGTATCTCTTTTCAAGAAGATCAGCTCTTCTTCACCCAGCAGTAATCATCTGCCAATAATTCTTTGACTAAGATTGGGGCTTGCCGTTCATTTCCACAGTTCTGTGATGGGTTTTTGTTGGCCTAAGTTTGCATGGGTCTTGAGCATCTGACACCATTGTTGTAGGTTTGTATGAGAAGGGTCCCGGGTGCCTGTAAGATTATATCTGTATGGTCATGCACCTCCTCCCTGGCTCTTACAATCTTTTTACCCCCTCTTCTGCAATGATCCCTGATCCCTGAGCACTGGGTGGGTGGACTTCAACAGAGGAGTCCTATCCAAGGACCTACAATCTGCCAACTCTAATTCTTTGTGTTTTGGCCATGTGTGGCCTTTTGTGTTCCTGGCCCTGTTGCATGAGGGAGCTTCACTGAGAATTGAAAGATGCATTAGTGTTTTCTTCATCCCTTGTTCTGTGTCCTGTAAGTTTTAGGTGTAGAGGTTGCATCCTAAATGTGCCATTTAGGCTTGGGCAATTCACAGAGAATCTCTGTACATGACCAATGGTGTAACTCTGTAATCATCTCTGTTGAAAAAGAATCTTCTTTGATGGGTGGTGGCTGGGATACTTGTCTGAAAATTTAAGGATTCATATTTTGCACATAGTAAGAAATTACATTTGTCTAGGAATATGAGAGCCTTGGGTTTTCTCTAAGATCTATGACCTCTTCAGCTATGTATACTTGGCTAGGTTTACAGTACCAGACATGAGTCTCCTCCCATTGAGTGGGCTTTATGTCAAAATAAGTAGCTGTTGATTACCCTCAATATAAAAGTGCCATTTTAGTGGGAATGCTTCCAGTTTTTTTCCCCCATTTAGAATGATGTTGGCTGTGGGTTTGTTGTATATGGCCTTAATTATGTTGACATATGTTCCCTCCAGTCCAATTCCCTTTAGAACTTTTATCATGAATGCATGTTGAATTTTTTCAAAAGCCTTTTCTGCATCTATTTAGATGACAATGTGGTTTTTGTCTTTGGGTCCATTTATATGATTTATATGTTTTATATATTTATTGACTTGTATATATTAGACTATCCATGCATCTCTGTAATAAAGCCTACTTGTTCATGGTGAATGATCTTTTTGATATATGGCTGTATGTGGATTTGCAAGTATTTTGTTGAGAATTTTTGCATCTATGTTAAGGATATGGGTCTATAGTTTTCTTTTTGGATTGTGTCTTTACCTGGTTTTGGTATTAGAGTGATGATGGCTTCATAGAAGGAATTTGGGGGTTTTCCCTCTGTTTCTATCTTTTTGAATAATTTAAGTAGTATTGGTTGAAGATCTTTCAATGTCTGGGAGAATTCTACTGTAAATCCATCTGGGCCTTGACTTTTTTTTAGTCAGGAGGTTTTATATTCCTGTTTCGATTTCCTTATATGTTATAGGTCTGTTTAAACTGTTGATCTTTTCTCAGTTTAACTTTGGTGATTTCCATGATTTTGGCTCTCCATACATTTTTTTTTTTTAGATTTTCAAATTTAATAGAGTATAGCTTTTTAAAATATTCCCTTATAATGTTCTGGATCTTCTGGTTGTCTGTTTTGATGTTTCCTCTTTCACCTCTGATTTTGTTGATTTGGATTTTTTCTTTCTTTCTTTTAGTTAACTGGGCTAAGAGTCTGTCTATCTTGCTTAGCTTTTCAAAGAACCAGCTCTTAGACTGATTCTTTGTATTGTTTTCTTTTTTCTATTTCATTTATTTCTTCTCTAAAATTATTAATTTTTGTTATTTCTTCTCATCTACTGAGTTTGGATTTCATTTGTTCTTGCTTTTCCAGAGTTTTGTGTTGCAATACTAAGTCATTTATTTGTGCTCTGATTTTTTAATGTAGGCACTTAGAGCTATAAACTTCCCTCTTGGAATTGCTTTTAAAGTGTCCCAGAAGTTTTATTGTGTTATATTGTCCTTTTTGTTTAATTCTAAGAATACTTTTACTTCTTTCTTAATTTCTTCTTTGGCCCACTCATCATTCAAAAGTATGTTATTTAATCTCCATGAGTTCATGCAGTCACTAAGGCTTCTTCCAGTGTTGGTTTTAAGCTTTATTGCATTGTAGTCTGATAGAATGCATGAAATTATTTCATTTTTTTTGCATTTGTTGAGGTTTTGTGCCATAGTATGTGGTCAATTTTTGAGAAAGTTCCATGGGGTGCTGAATAGAAAGTGTATTCTTTGGCGCTTGGGTGGAATATTCAGAAGATGTCTGTTAGGTCCATTTGATGTATGGTATCATGTAATTCAGATGTCTCTTTGAATTTATTCTTTGTCCAATTGACCTGTCTAATGCAGACAGTGGGGTATTGAATTCTATACTATCACTGAGTTGGGGCTAATTGGTATCTTAATGTCCTGTAGTGTTTTTACTAATTTGGGTGCACCAGAGTTTGGTGCATATATGTTTATGACTGTAATATCTTTTTGGTTAATTGTTCCTTTGATCAGAATGAAGTGACCCTTATATCTTGATTAGTTTTAGTTTGAAGTCTATTTTGTAAGATATTAGAATTGCAACCCCTGCTTGTTCGTTAGTGTCATTTGCTTGAAAGATTCTTTTCCATCCCTTCACCTTAAGGTAGTGCCTGTCTTTGAAGGTGAGATGGGTTTCTTGCAAACAAAAAGATGGATTTTGTTTCTTAATCTATTCAACTAGCCTGTGTCTTTTGACCAGGGAGTTCAGTTCATTTATTATTGGAAGATGTGTCTTGGTTGCCATCATTTTGATTACTGTTTGCATTATTTTTCTAATTTTATGTTTCCACAACTATAACTTCATTTAGTTTCTTTCCATCGCCTCTGGGGTATAGCTGTTCCTTTCTCTGTTCTTTGTATTACTTCAAGAATTCTTTGAAGGGCTGGTTTTGTGGACATGTATTCTTTCAGCCAATTCATGTCGTGGAAGATTTTTCTTTCCCCTTTAACTATAATGGACATTTTTGATGGGTAAAGTATTCTGGGTTGGCATCTATGGTCATTTAGAACTGGAAATACCTTGGTCCAGGCTCTTCTGGCTTTCATAGATTGCATTGATAAGTCAGCTGTAATTCTGATGGGTTTTCCTTTATGTGTGACTTGTTTTTCTTTTGCAGTTTTCTGTATTCTTTGTTCTATACATTTAGTGTTTTTGCTATGCTATGCCGTGGGGAGTTTCTTTTCTGTTTCTATTTGATGTTTTATATGCTTCTTGTATTTGTATGGGGATGTCTTTCCTTAATTTTGGGAAATTCAATCCTGTTTAAGATCTGGTCAATACCATTAACCTGAAATTCTTCTCCTTCCTCTATGCCTATGATATGTAGATTTGGCCTTTTCATGGTGTCCCATATTTAATACATATTCCATTACTTTTAAATTTTTTTTCATAATCTTTGCTTGAGCAGTCCAATTCTTCAACTTTATCCTCCAGTGTTGATATTCTGTTTTCCAATTAATTCTATCAGTGAGGCTTTCTCCTGTTGTTTCAAATTGACTTATTGAGTTTTTCACTTCCTTCTTCATTTCAACCTGAGTTTTCTTCAATGTTTCTCTTTTGTGAATTCAGTCAGAAGTTTATTCCTATCTTCTTTTAGTTCTTTGATTTATGTATTCTTTAAATTTGTTGAATTCCTTGATCATGTTGATGATTGTTCTTTTAAAGTCTATGACCTGGGTTACCTCTAGGCAGTTCTCCTTGTAGAATTCTTCTACAGGACTGGTGGAGTTTCTTGGGAACATGTTGTTTTGGTTTTCCATGTTATTTTTCCATTGAGATTTTGGTATGTGGACTTCTTTTGTGATTCTGGTATGAAACTCAAGCCTTCTTTTGTTGAGTTGAAGTTTACTTCTGTTTGTATTATTGGTGTGCCTTGGTTGTTTTCTTATTGGGTATGCAAAGCTTTTTGGTCTAGGTTTCATGTTCTTTCAGATTTATTTTGGAGGGAACTGATGGAATCCCATCAGCTACCCAGGAGCTCCTACAGAGGCCCAAGTCAGGCTCCAGCAAGGCACACTAAAATTTCCTTCTAACATTTGGACCCCTACTAGTGGGTACTCAGAGCACAATTTGGGACATTTGCTAAGGGGAACCCCAATTTTGGCACTCTCAGGCAGTCTGCTGAGTTCTCAGTCCCTACACCAGGCAGAGAACAGATCAGGCACTTTCTGGAAATCTGCTAAGGTCTCAGCCCCTACCCTCCAGTAGGGCAGAGAGGTCTACCCCTGGGGCTGTGGGATGGGCCTCACAGAATCCCATTTAGGGTTTTGGGTACTGTGCAATTTTGGGAAGCTCATCACCATGTGAAGGCTGGATCCAGGCACTCTCAGACAGTCTGCTGAGGTCTCCCACAGCTTAAATTTATATTCAACTTACTACTGTTTGGTTTTCCCCACTTTACTCTAGAAAATGTTCTTCCTAAGGCAGCGAAGCCACTGCTTAAATGAGAAGACTTAAGTAAATGCCTCTTGCCTATTTGTTCTCTAGGGGTCGGTAATGCCACAGTCTTTAGAAGGCCAGTATTTCCTTATCTATTAAAGCACTCTATTCGTTCATTCTTTCCCTCACCCCTTATCCTAGTAATTTCCTATTCTCTGCACCAGATGACATAAGAGATGTACAAACTTTTGAGGTCAAGTTTGCTGGTGTTGAATATAAGGAAGATATGAGTGGTGTCCTTAATGCCCTGTTCACTTTGATGTTCTCTTTACTAGATGTCTCTTCTAGAGACATAACCATTCATTCAGTCAACAAAACCAAGTATCTAGGATGTATTCTCAAACTCCTTCTTTGCCCTCCTCTTCATTAATTGATCAATCATTAAGAACTGTCCATTTCAATTCTTACACCTTCTAGAGTCTGCTGAACTTTCTTCAGTCCTATTACCAATTACCTGGTACTACAGTGGTCTTTTATAACTTTGACCCAGATCAGAGGTTCTCTACCAGGACAATCGTGTCTCCCACCCCAAAAGGCATTTGGACACATAGAAGGCATTTGCAATTGTCACATCAGGTGGCTAAAGGTGAGTAAAGCTCATGAAAAGTGTAGATTCTAGAGGTAGAAAACATTCGAGAATGTACAGAACAGCTCTACCAATCCCTCACCCAAAAGAGCTATTCAACCCCAAATACTAATAGTGCCATGGCCAAGTCACCTGATTACTTTATGGCAACAGCCTCTTTGAGGGTCTCTTCCTTGGGTCTCATTCCCTTTAAGTCTATCATCCACAGTGTTAGAGGGGTCAAAGTAATATAAATTTGTACCCACACCTCAGCTGCTTGCAGTCCTTACTGGTTCCCATTCTTCTCAGAATAAGCTCATGCTGAGCAGTCTTACTCTCTACTTTGATCTCTATCCAACAATAATGAAATATTTATGAATTCCCTACACAGCCTGGGCCTTCTTTATCTGTACTATTACTGTCTCTACCTTCCCTTTACTCCATCCCTCTTTCAGGACTGAGCTCAGGCAACCTCTCCTTCAAGAAGTGTTCTGTTCTCATTCCCGCCCATGCTGAAAACTATAAGCCTCTTTTTTGTACTTCCAGAATAATTTGCAGCAGTGTGAATTTATCATCGGGCTGATCATACTGCACATAAGTCTCTGTTTACTGACTCTCAGCTCCTGTCCCCATCTAGGCTAAAATGTTCAAAGGGGAATTGATGAGGAACATGTCCCATACATATTTTAAAGTCAGCACATTGTAGTTGCATAAAACTGAGTCAATAAATGTTAACTTATAATGAATAAGTGCTTCATACTTAATAAACCTTTCACAGAGAAAATTTCATTTGATATAACTGGCAGAGAATGCATCTGAGATAAACATCACAATATTAATTTCACATAGCATTAAACTGGAGTTTAGAACTTAAGGTCCCTTATGCAGAGTGATGTGGTTTTACGTGGAAGATGTGATATTAGGACTCAGATCTTCAGTGTCATACCCATCCTGTCCAACATTCCAGTCTAGTTGGCCTCACCTGTGTGTGCACGTGTGCATGCACACGTACACACACACTTGTGTAAGTATATCCACACTTATGACAATGTATATATGTGTGCACATGTGCCTTTTAAAAGTAGCTAAACATACAGTGTACACATGTACTATCTCTTCCTTAGTTCCTGTAATTCTTGTTCAGCATTTGATGCATTAATAACTCATGTCAAAGTGCCCTGAAAAACATTTCAGAAATCACATCTTCAGGAAAGGAGAAGAGAGGCAGATATTTGTGAATTACTGAATTAAGAATCAACTTCCTTTCAAGTATTGAGCATGGACTATGGCATCAATTCCCCTAGAACAAGACAAATTGAATAGATTTCTTTTCCTTGTTGTGTGAACTCACATTTGCACTCTGTATCAAAAATGTATCTGTATCAGGACAAGAATTTAGAGAGCAATGGTCAGATCTTCCTAGTGCTGGAAACAGACCTTTTACAATATTTGAAGAGAATAGTTTGGTTTGCTTTCAGCTTGGTTAGGTGAGCAAACTGTAAAAAGAAGCTTTACAATCTTATTCTAATGGATGTGTTAGCATGATCTTTGGTTTGAAACCTCCATAATGAAACCTTGTAACTGAACACAAACTCATCACCTTAAAAAAATTGGACACGATTTCAACAAAACATGCAATAATGGAATCACAGTATGTCAAGTAAATGTTGGGTAACAGATAATACTTTTGATATCTTTGATTATTAAATTTGTCTGCCATATACATTGCTGCCCAATATTTGCATCATATTATTTTCCAATATATATTGAATATTTTGCATTTTATACAATCATATTTTAATTGTATTTAGGCCCTTTCCCCTACCTGCACCCCCCCATAGCCCCACAAAGGATTTCATGCATTCTGTATATGTTAAGGCCTATCAAGTCAACTTTGTGTCCCCAGATGTCCCTTTGTGTGAGTCCGTACACTGGAGTCTGATCAACCTATCTAGCATCACTCCCTTAAAGAAGAACAAATCTCTCTAACCCAGCAGTGATCAGCTGCCAATAGTTCCTTGGCTAAGATTGGGGCTTCCCGCCCATTTCCCCAGCTGTGTGCATAGGTCTTGTGCATGCTATTACCATTGCTGTAAGTTCATATGCACAAGCACCCAGAAGTCTGGATACTCTTGTTTCCTTGTGGTCATCCAACACCACTGGCTCTCACAGTCTTTCCATGCCCTCTTCTGCAATGGTCTCTGAGCCCTGGGTAGTAGAGGTTTAATATAGAAGTCCTATCCAGGAACATGCACTCTGCAGACTCTTATTCTCTATATTTTGGCCAGTTGTGGCCTTCTGTGTCCATCACCCTCCGCTGCATGAGGAAACTGCTGGTGAGAGTTGAGGGAAGCATAAGAATTCTCTCTAGCCCACTCCATCCCCCGGTACCCAATCCACTATATTCCATGAGCCTTAGGTGTAGGAATTCCATCACCGATGTGTCACTTAGGGCTGGGCATCTCACAGACACTTATTCTCTGGGTTTGACCAGTTGTGGAACTCTGTAATAGTCTCCATCCGTTGCAGAAAGGAGTTTCTTTGATGAGTGGTCAATGGTATATTTGTAAATATAGGAATACAGAGTTATAATACATTAAGACATATTTATTTCTTCCCTGAAACTAAGGAACTAATGTTAGTACTTTTTCATGCGAGTATGTAGGTATTCATGTGTGTTGGTACAAAGGTGTGTACATGTATGTTTATGTGTGTATATGTGTGTACATATGTAGGCCAGTGATAAACATCAGGTGTCTTACTTTTTTAAAAATTTATTATTTTTATTTTATGGGTATGAGTATATTGCCTGCATTGTGTCATGCAATGGCTACAGAGGTCAGAAGAGGACATTGGATTCTCCTGGACCTGGAGTTACAGGCGGTTGTCAGCTGCCATGTGGGTGCTGGGAATCGAACCCAGGTCCTTTGCAAGAGCATCCAGCACTCTTAACTGCTGAGCCACCTCACCACCACCCCTACTTTACTTTTGAGCTCACTAGTTCAGCTAGACTGGCTGGCCAGCAAGCCCAGGACTCCTCCTGTCTCCACTTCCTTAGCATTGGGATTACAGGTGTCCACAGTCATGCTGGGCTTTTTAGGTGGATTTTAGGGATCCAGACTCAGGCCTTCATGCTTGCATAATAAGCACTTTAACTACTGAGTCATCTCCTAGCCCACAAGTTACTACTTTTCAAAGAAAATACTCCAAATAACCAAGAAAAGAGTAATGATAATGATTTTAATACACAGTAATTGATGGCCCTCCCATCTTTTTAAGGGTGTGTGGGTATGTGGATGCACACATAAGTACCATGGCACATGTCTGGAGATCAGACATCAACCCTGGAGAATTAGTTCTCTCCTTCCACCATGGATTCCAGGTCTTGAACTTAGGTTGTCAGGCTTGCATGGCAAGTACTTTTACTTGCTGAGACATCTCACTGGCCCAGAAACTTTGTTTTCTTACATTAATAATGAGGATAGTCCCAGTTAGACTTTAGGGAAAAGAAAATTATGAAATTGAAGAGCAGAAAGTTCTATAAATGCAAAAATATTATTTTAAAAAATATTTTAATTAATTCTTTGAGAATTTCATACAATGTATTTTGTTCTTTGTTTTTATTTCTTGTTTTTTGAGTCAGGGTCTCCCTGTAGCCCCAGCCAATGTGGAACTCATTATATAGACCAGGCTGGCCTCGTTTCAAAAAGATCCACTTGCCTCTGCCTCTGCCTCCCAAGTGCTGGGATTAAAGGCATGTACCACCACACCCAGTCATACAGTGTATTTTAATCATATTCAGCCTTTCTCCCCAATCTCCTCTCAGATCCATCCCCAGATCCCTAACTCCCAACACTGTGTCCTCTTATTTTTTTTAAAGCCCATTGAGTCCTATTTGTGCTTCCCACATACTCTTGGGTGCGGTTGGTACACTCTTAAAGAAAACTGACTCTTCCTCTCCCAGCAGCTATCAGTTGCCAGCTATCAGACAGGGCTAGGGCTTTGTGCCCACTTCCTACTTTCACCCTGGGATTTTGTCTGGCTGAGCTTGAGAAGATCTTGTGCATGCTTCCACAATTGCTGGGGGTTTGTATGTGTAACTCCCCTATTCTGTCTGGAAAATAGTTTTCTTGTAGTCATCCACCACTTCTGGCTCTTGAAATCTTTCTGCCACCTCTTCTGTGACACTCCTTGAGTCTTTGAGGGAAAGATGTGATATTGATGTCCCATTTAGGGCTGAGCACTCCACATTCTAATTCTATCCATGCGGACCAGTTGTGGGTCTGTTAATCACTATCTACTGTAGGAAGAAACTCCTTTGATGAGAATTGAGAGATGTACTGATCTATGAGTAAATAATAAATCATTAGGAGTTTAATACTATGTCCATTTGGCAGAATATTAGTAAGAACTCTCCTAGGGCCTACAACCTATATAGCCATAGGTTCTTGACCCAATAATGGCATCAGGAAGAGGTTCCATCTTGTGGAGTGGGCCTTAAATCCAATCAGGAAGTGTTTGGTTATTCTCATAACACTTATGCCACTATTGCGCCAATGGCAATATCTTATCAGGCCAGTAGTTACTGTAGGTCACAGGGTTCGCAGCTGGATAAGGCTGATGATTATTTCTCTGCCAGCAGCATGCATAGCATCTTCTAGCACTATGAAAGCTAGACAATAGGAATGAAGCTTCAAGGTCAGTACCAGCTTGCTTCCTCCATGTTCTACAAAAGTATGTGGTGTCTTCAGCTAAAGGGTCTTACCATCAAGTTCTGGAGGGTAACCAAGAGCAATGACAATAACTAATAATGCTTGACAGTCTATAGAACCCCCTGGCCAACAGCTCCAAAAGATGTAACCCATTCCTGGCACTGGGATTTTTATTTGCTAGCTTGTGGTCTCTAGTAGGGACATTGTGCCCATTATAGGTTAACTCCATCTAAACTCTTTATATATTTAAATATATTTACATATATTTAAATATATGTATCTATTTTCAGAAACTTCTACATTAACAGGTTTTCATATGACTTTTTCAAATGGCCTTTAGTGTTGGCAAAAATGCTAATCCATAAATTTTTCCTGAGTAGCCATATGTTAACAAACTTTGCCACGATAAGGAAGCAGAATACAGTCTATGAACTTGAGGCCTCCATAACCTAGTCCTACACCTGATGCACGTGTGAAAGATTCCCCAAACTTGGCATTTCCACAGAAAGGCACCTCCCTGGGGTACTGTTCTCCCTCTGTTGCTGATTTCTCAGTTAGGGCCGCAAAAACAAAACGCCAAAGGGGCACCTCTGACAACAAGAAGAAATGCATTTCTTATAGTTCTGGAGGTTGTATTTAGATGAAGTTTCCAGCAGGGCTTCCTCCTGAGGCCTTTTTCCTTGTCCTGCAGGCAACACACTTCTTCCTCATCCCCACATGGTCATTCTTCCCTGTGTAAATATCCCTGGCTCTCTTCCTCTCCTTTTTTCTTTTTAAAAATGTTTTATTTTTATTTCTTAGGTGTATGAGTGTATTTCCTGAATATGTGTAAGTGCACCCATGTCATGAAATGCTGGTGGAGGTCAGAAGAAGGTGTCGGATTCCCTGGAACTGGAGTTACTGATGGTTGTTAGCCGCTGTATGGATGCTGGGAATCAAACTTGGATCCTCTGCAAAAGTACTCAGTGGCTCTTAACCACTGAGTCATCTCTCCAGCCCCTCTCTTCCTCTCTTAACAAACACCAATTCTGTGGGATCAGGGCCTCACCCTTATGACCTCATTTAATCTTAACTAACCTCTTAAGGGCCTATCTCCAAATACAGTCACATTGGGGATTAAGACGTCAGCATATGAATTTGGAAGGTGGGGTGAGGATAGGCTGAAAGGCACAACTGTAGCAGTGCTGTTGTAGGGGAGGGCTGGTCAGTCTCAGAACTACTAAATAAGGGCAGCTGGGCCAGCCCTGCTCCTCTCTGTTCCTCACTTCTGCCCACCTACAAGTAACTTAATATTTTGTCATTTTAGCACTCCTGCTGCAACCCAACACCATTAGCTTAATTATAATGTTTGAAACCAAAATAAATGTCTCTTCTCTAATAGTGAACAACTGGGAATTGAAGAGGCACAATGGTAATGGGGAGATGCATTAATACACAGATTTGAATTTTTGCCTCAAACTGAGATAAATTCAATCACTGAAAATAATCTCCACTTTGATTTTTTTAAGTATTTATTATTTTATGTGTATGAATGTATTGTCTGCATGCATGTAAGTACACCTGTGTCCTGCATTGCCCACAGAGGTCAGAAGAGAGAGTTGAATTCCACTGGAATTGGAGTTATAGACAGTTGTTAGCCACCATGTGGGTGCTGGGACTCGAACCCAGTTCCTTTGCAAGAACATCCAAAGCTCTTAACCACTGAGCCATCTCTCCAGTCCCCACTTTGCTTTTTAAAACATGAATGTCCTACTGTCCAGTGTTTGCAATGGTTGGCTGTGGCGACTACACTCTCGCACACTGTGATTTTGATGCTTTACAGGCATCAAAGGAATCCAATGGACAACACAAAATGCCAGTTTCTGAATTACCACTTGTTAGTGTTCAGCAGTGGAAAGAATCCCTCCACAATAGTTAACAAGGCATGCTCATGCACATTAGCACATAAAGATTAAAATTTTAACACTCAACTTCGCTTCATGCTGAAACAAATCCTATTGTGCTAACTCTATGCTAACCTGTGGCATCTTGTTCATTATTACCTAATTAACCTACTAATGGCCACATCAAAAGAGTTTGTGTCCATAATTATTTTAAACATTAGTTGGAAAAGCTATTAAAAGTATGCAATCATATTGATCTTTGGAATGGATTCGGAAACTCAAATTCTTGGATTTTTTTTTTTTTTTTTTTTTTTTTGAGGCAAGGTGTCCCATGTAGCCCCAGCTGGCCCAGGACTTGCTATGTAGACCAGACTGGACTTGAACTCAGATCCACCTGCCTCCACCTCCCAAATGCTGGAATTAAACAGGAGTGCTACCAAGTCCAGAAAAAATTGGATTTTTAAATTTTTATTTTACATGTATTAATAATGTTTTGCCTGCATGCCTGTAAGTACCCCTGTGTCATACAATTCCCACAGAAGCTAGAAAAAGGAGCTGGATCCCCTGGAACTGGAGCTATAGACAGTTGTTAACTACCATATGGGTGCTGGGAACTGAACCTGAGTCCTCTGTCTGCAAGTGCAGCCACTGCTCTTAACCACCAAGCCATTTCTCCAGTAGATGAAAATCCCTGCCTTTTAGATATAGTGGTAGTGTGTTATTTCTTAGAATTCCCAGTCCTGTCTACTTGTTACATATTGGAAGTGCATGTTGCAAATAAAATTATTTATGTAGTATTAGTTGATAATAGGGGACATATTTAAATAAATACATTTTCTGTACTAGTAGTTATCAGTTATCAATTTATAGTAATAAAAAATAATCCTGCCCAAGTAGATGTACAAAATTTTGAAAACAAAACTCAGAGAATAATGTGAAAACCAGGATGACCCATAAACCCTTCACAATGTCCAGGGCAGTGTGAGGGTGACAGAGTGTTATGGAAACTCAAAACTTGCTTTTTGTGACAATCTATAGTTCATGTTTACATTTCTTTTGAAGTCTTCCTTCCACTCCATTTATTACAATGCCATTTGAGTGCTTGCATCCCGTGTTTGTTTTTTATAAAACATTTTGCAGTTGGGACAGATGGTCAGTTTTCTGTTTTCCCAGCATGCAATTAGAAAAAAAAAAGAAAAGAAAAGATTGGCATTAGCAAAGGAAGGTGCTGGAGATGGAAAAGGCTCTCGGGAGCCTCAGCTAGTTGCTGCTGCTGCACAGTTTACCACTAGATGTCCTGTAGGCTAAACAAGAAGAAATCTGGTACATATATTTGCATTCTTACCCTAGTGGTGGTTGTTTCTGACTTAACAACATAGCTCTAATTTCCAAAAGAATGGCAACCACTTTCTGCTACATTTCCTATTGACATAAGCAAAATTAAACCCAGTCATATGGATTATGTAAAGAAGCCTGGCATGCTGTTTGGTGGGCTTACAAATAATTATAAAACTATGCTTGAAATATTCATCCCAGAATCATTTATAGAGAGAAAGGAATACACACATATATATATGCATGATACATATGAACATGCATGCGCACACAAATGCAATTCCCTTCTTGCAAAGACAGATCTTTTAATTGGGCTGTGTTTTTCTCATTTAGCAGGCTCAACAGGCTGTCTTCCTATAGATGCCTTTCTTTGCTGAGAAGGGTAATGCATGGCTATAACAAAACAATTACAGCTTTATTCAGAGGAGCAGTTCACACTGTGTTATCTTCCTTGACGGCTAACCAAATTGAAGTTGAAATTTTACTGTCTGTCAATGTGGGTGATTATTATGATAACTTAAAAGCAGTGTGAGGCTTTTCTAAAATTCCACCTCCTAACAAGTCATGAAAGTACCCACAGATACCAACACTGTGTGCCAAGAGATAATGTGAGAGGGTGTCTTTCGCTCCAATTGTTCCGATAGGGCTCTCAGACTAGGGAAATCTGGCAAGGCTTCTGCTCAGATCCCCAGTTGTCAGCAAAGGAAATGGAGGAGTAAGCTGTTCCCACTGGTGCATGGTAAGGATCCCACCGGGAGGAGGGCAGACAAAATGCCTTCCCTGGCACATTGTGAGCATGGGGTTGGCAGGATGGGAATGGCAACATGGGAGCCAAGTCTGGAGCTGAACACAACCAAGGTTTATAACTCCAGATTCATTTTGCTGGGAAAATATCTAATGTAAAAGCATCGTCTCTGGATCCCTGACTAACACATGTGTCTGCTGTGTTAGAACACTGTGGGACACATAGAAGATATGGAAGCAAGCTGAGTAAGTGGGACTACAGGTGGAAGAATTTCCCACAGCCTCAGGAAGCAAGAGGTCTTCTTTGTCTTAAGTTAGAATGCTCCCTAGGCAATTGCCTCTGCTTTCTCTTTGGCTAGCTGGCTTTCTCTGTAGCACCCCTGACTATCTCCCTGGTAGCCACAGGCAATGGTGAGGAGACTGATGAACCACAAACTTTCTCAGCTTCCAGGAGTAGTGTTTTGGGAACAAGAGGGTGATCATCCTTTATCATAACCCAAATTAGGCACTTCCCTGGGGACTGGGAACTGTAAGGTCCTGCTTCAAAATCATTTATGAATCACTTTCCAGATTCTGAGATCAGAGCTATTGACTTCTCAGGGCCAAAGAAAGGGGTTGGGAAAGAAGGGCAATCGGGATATGGATTCATTCATTTACTGGCCTGTAGGACAGTATTTGAGCATCTTCTATGTTGGGCTCAAATGGAATCAAAGCTGTTTCCAACCTCTCCACTGTTGCAAGACAGCTACACTTAGAGACAGAATCAATGAGCAGTTTCCAAATTTGATGGCTTAAGAAGGAAAAGGGAATGTTGAAGTGCTACTGGAGAAGAAAGGTTAAAACTGCTCAATTCTGCTACATGTCCAGTTCTGAGTCACTGAAGTCAACTTACACTCTTCTGTCTCTACTTCATCACCTACAGCAAGTTTATCCCCTGGAAACCTGTATACACACACACACATATGTATATATGTATATATATAAATGGCATCAGCTTTCTAAGTCTATTTTACTTGCTAGCTGTTGTATGAGTTCTTTCAAATTTATTTTTAAAATTTTATCTTGTAATTTGTTTTAAAGATTTATTTTACATATGTGTGTCTTTGTGAAAGTATGCACACATGTGTGCAGATACCCACAGAGGCCACAAGAGGGTGCCAGATCCCTTGGAGCTGGAGTTTCCCAAATTTGTGAGCCACCCGATGTGGGTGATGAGATCCAAGCACTTGTCCTTATGATTGAGCAATAAGAGCTCTTAACCACTATCATCTTGCACCGGCCCCTATTTTTATGTTTTTTTAAACATATCATTTGAACAACATAATTCTTAGTTGACACCTCAAGACCAGTTTTATCCCATCACATAGTACTGATGAAATTGTTTTTCCTTATAAATATAAGGCGATGTCTTTCAAGACATGACGCTTTTTGTAAAGATTTGAATGTTTGTACTAAACAAAGTCTGGTTGAGTATTGAAATGCAAAGCCAATGTGAGATTCTGTCATGCCACTCCTTGGCTGATATCATGACTGAAGCACTTTTTCATTATCTTTTTAAAAAAATTTATTCATTCATTATTTTTATTTTATTGTATGAGTGTATTGCCTGCATGTATATAAGTGCACTGTGTCATGCAATACCCATGGAGGTCAGAAGAGGGCGTCAGAGCCTCTGGAATTGGACTTACAGACTTAGCTTCCATGTGGGTGCTGGGAATCAAACCCGGGTCCTCTGCAAGAGCAGTCAGTGCTCTTAACCACTGAGCCATTTCTCCAGTCCCCCAAAGCATTTTTTCAAATATGAGATTTAAATTTATCTTTAAAAATACTAAATTAAATCAAAACAATCTATGCAGTAGATAGTAAGTAGTTCTGTTTGGGGGCAAAATTTGAGGATTAAGTGATACTACAACTCAGGTATAGTTTTTTCCTTCCAAGAATTTGTGTTGGAAGCATACTCCCCAGTATGGTATGATAAGAAGGCTGAGAGCTTTGGGTAGTGAGTCCTTTTGGAAAGGTTTGTGAGTCGTTAGGAGCATTTCACTTTGATCTCTAAATTAGTTTTCACAGGATTTGCTATAAAGCTTGATTCTGACCCTGAGTCACTTTTTGACTCCTCCTCTTGCTATGTGATCTCTGCCTCTTGTATACTTCATTGTGAAGCCATCTGCCTTGAGAGAGTCACCAGAGCCCAGCCAAAGCTATATGATGCTTGAACCTTCAAAACTGTGGCTAGTTGTACTTCTTCCATTTGTAAAATACGCAGCTTTAGGTATTTTGTTATAGTAGCAGAAAACAAACTAAAACAAAAGTAATCATTTCGTATTACCTTAATTTCCAAGATTCACTCATTAAATCATGAATAGTCTGACCTAATTTCTAAGGAAAAATAATTTCATTTAAAATGAAATTGTTGCTGGGTGTGGTTGTGCACACCTTAATCCCAATTTGGGGGGGAGGCAGAGGCAGGCAGATCTCTGTGAGATCGAGACCAACCTGGTGTATATAGTGAGTTCCAGGCCAGCTGGGGTTACAGGGAGACCCTGTCTCAAAAAATAATAAATAAATAAATAAACTGAAATTGTTCAAAATGCAAAAATAAATCAAGAAATATTTCAGGCAAGAAACAGAAAACTTGCTTTAAAACTTTCAAGTAGACAATTAGATGCATCAGTGATTAATTGATAAGATTGCTCTGTGATTAATTTTATTTAATATGCTAACATAAGGGAAATAATCACACTCACAAAAATTACTTGAGGGTTGCAGACACCAGAATAATGGTGGCAGCTGCAAAAACTCTCAAGACCTGGATCCTCAACCATGAGAAAGAAAGTGCCCCAACCTGGCTGCCTACACCTGGGGGCGGGGGCAGAGCCCCACCAGCCTCACAGCCCATCAGGCCCGGCCCCCTGGCCTCTGGGCTTGGGTGGAGCAGGCACAGTCAGGAGATGGTTTTGACCACACCACTGTACCACACCCCTCACCCCTGCATCTCTCTTGCAGGCAGGGTCAGTGAGCCACCACTACAGAGCACACCCTTGGTCAGCCCAGCCATCATCATCACCCAGTGACTGTCAAGATCTGGCTGCAGTCATCAACAACAATAGAAACCTGAGAAGTCAACAGATTTCAGAAAATAAGCTAGAGGACACTGGTATAAACCTGTTCTGTGACAGTGTGAAACATCCCAGATGCTATTCAGAGAATCTTGGATCTGCTGCCTGCTGTGAGGACCTAACTTCTGCTTTTACCCACAGTAAAACCCTGTGGGGGAATCAACCTGTTGGAGAGCACCTTAGACCGTAGTGGAGTGATTGTGCTGAGTGAGGCCCGGAAACAGCCAAAGTGTAACCTCTGTGTACTCAGGCTGCAAATAGCTGGCCTTGATGAGGAAACCAAAGTGTTTCTGATCACTGGGGAAGAATGAAATCCTTACTTGACCATCCTAAGCAGTGTGTAAGAGAAATAGAAAACAAGTATGAAATCTCCAATCCAAGAAACCTTGGAGTAGTCTGATCTAAAACCATATACAAAGGAAAGGGATTGGACCCTTACTTTGGCCCATCTGTTTGTAAGAACTATAGATCACTGATATTTTAATGAGATATGATTTCTCTGGCTCTAGTTCAGATGTGGTATGTAAGATGAATGGGAGTTTTTCATTTGCCAACAGAGGACATGAAGTTAGGGTATGAGATGTGGCAAGGTGAGGGTGGAGATGGGTGGGGGGGTGTCTTAATATGATCAAAATATATTGTAAGAAATTCTTTTTTCTGTTTCTTTGACATTTTATGTATTATTTTTATTTATGTGTATGTGTGTATTGCCTACATGTATGTATGTGCATCTGTGTCATGCAATGCCATGAAGAACCAAAGAGGGCATCGGATTCCCTGGAACTGGAGTTATGGACAGTTGTTAGCTGCTATGTGGGTCCTGGGATTTGAACCTGAGTCTTCTGCAAGAATAACCAGTGTTCTTAACTGCTGAGCCATCTTTCCAGTCCCCCATTGTATTAAATTCTTGAATCAATAAAAAAAAATTAACTTAGAAAAATTACTTGAGCTATTTGATCAAATAAAATTGGGTGATGCTGTACCTTGCCACAATTTTTATTATACAACATGAGTCTATCTAATTGATTTGGAGCAGTTCCATGTGGTTATAATAACACTTTTTTCTTCCACAGAACTCCTTGCAATATTTTATTGCCTTTATTTTATATTGTCTTCTGACTTAGTCTGTAAATTCCAAGAGGGCAAGGGGTGTCACTGTTTTTCTCATAGCCAGTTTCTGAGTGTTTGTTCTGGGCATGCACAGTAGGTTTTCAGCATGTGTCCTCTGAAGACATAGAAATAATTCAATGAATCAAAATTTTGGGGGCTGGAGAGATGGCTTAGCAGTTAAGAGCACTGACTGCTCTTGCAGAGGACCCAGATTCCATTCCCAGCACCCACATGGCAACTACAAACCATCCTTAACTCCAGTTCCAGGGGAATCCTAAGCTGTCTTCTGACCTCCACAGCATTGCATGACATGGGTGCACTTGCATGCATGCAGGCAATACACACATACACATAAATAAAAAAATAAAAATATTTTAAAAATCTTTGGAAGCTAAAACTTTCACATAGATTTATTATATGATCTATATCTACTAAATGTGGAAGAAACAGTTTAAGAGTATTAAAATTAGCCCATCAACAAATTGACATATCATATATCTTCAAATAAATCATTTTTGTTGAGTTTGGCTGAATTGATATCAGCCAAATCTATGGAGAATTGACCTCCTAATAATCTCTGATAGCATACAGACTGTAGTTATCTCTGCTAACAAATGGAAAGACCCTTTAGAAATTTTTATACAAGCAAGATATTCATGCAGTTATATGAGAATTTGTGCTTATAACAAAATCAATACTTCTGTACCTTCAAAATTCCATCTTCACTGAATATAAAAACTCTCATTATAGGGATTTAAGTAAATAATAATCAGTAAACATAAGTAATCATAATGACTGCAGAACGCTATTGCAAAGTCATTAAATACATTTGAGGAGCATAAAGAATGTAGCATAATGAGCAGAGACTTATATATGTATATAACAATACAATGAAAATAGAAACCGTTGCTGGGCGTGGTGGCTCATGCCTTTAATCCCAGCACCAAGGAGGCAGAGGCAGGCAAATCTCTGTAAGATGGAGGCCAGCTGGGTCTACAGGGAGACCCTATCTCAAAAGAGGGGCGGGGGAGGAAATAGAAACAGTCACCCTGTCTTTCCTCCCTCTCCATACACAAGGAACAGAAATACAGGCAGATAGGTGAGCAATATAAAAACATTGTTTCGTTTTTCAAGTAACATGACATCTTAGATTCAGGAGGGAGAAATAGATTGTATTTTAAAAAGAATATTTCAGAAGACCTGAATATCACTGTTTATTACCTTACTGTTTCGTATTTATGGACTGGTGAAAGTTCATCAAAGCATCATTTAAATTAGAATGCCACATGGTAGATACAGCACAGTAAATTCCACACTTGAAAACTGTCATCTACCTCTACATGGGTGGTGGGTTGTTTGGGCTACTGTTAAAAGAAAACCTAATGTAGAAGCGATTAGTAAGCACAGTTTGCTATTGTCTGTTTTTCTTGAACAGAGATTATTCTTTTTCTTTTATAGAGACAGGAGACCACGGACGATAGCACAGCCTTTGTTAACACGAGGTCTCCGTGTTCCTGTCATGGTGTCTGGATTGCAAATGTGCCCTCATCATACTCTGTAAGGGAAAACTGGGAAGAAAAATAGAAATGTAATCTGTATTGTTATATTTTAATGTGATAGTCTACTTTTCTGTTTGTAGTTATTGAAGTTTTTGTCTTCCTTCATTAAACATTTAATAAATCACCACCAGTGTGTGACAGATTTTAACCATAACACAAACAGCAGGCGGTATTCAGTGCTCAGTTCATATAGGCATATAATATCAGTGTCTACCTCACCATGCCCCGCAGGCGTATCGCCACAACAACCAATGGAAGGTAAGCTTTTTTTCCGACAAAGCTTCGAAAATAAAGTTTTCGTCTTTTATCTTACTACAAATCAATTGGAGCCCTTACAGCAAAATCCTATAAAATAACTTCAAACACGACTTCTTAGTCTAAAAATTTGTATTATGGCTATAACTCTTTGAAGTATTATGACTGAAGTTTGGAGAAAAATGATTTAAGTGCTAGCTTCTAGACATCAGAGCTTCAAAAATTCTCAGTTTTTCTTGACACATAAACTGCTACCCACTGTATGTTTTTAGTATTTTTTTCCCCTTGCTTTCAACCACCTAACCCAGTTTGCTTGATAAAAGTTATTTAACTACAGTTTATCCAACTGAATTAATACTATTTAGAGGTTCACCAACTTGGAATTGATTATTCTACTTTGCCACTTTTCCCCCCATTCTCTTGAGTTTTTTTTTTTTTTCAAAGAACTTTCAGAATCTCAATGTTGACTTAAAATTAAGTTTAAAAAAATCACTAGGTAATGTGTAAAACATGAGATGAAGGGCACCTGTGATTCCCTGCTTGGAAGTTAAATGTTAGGAAGAGAAAACTGAAGTTTAATGATAGAAGAGTCTGCCTTGCACCGAGAGGAAAAGACCCATGTTGCCTCCTTCAAAGGGCACAAGGCTCATCAGGCCTCTTCCAGGAATGGGTAAGAAGGTGTTGGCAGGCATTCAAGTTGCTGCATGCCCACTGACACTTTTCAGAGCAAAAGCTGTTATTCTTTACATTTCTTTATAAAAGACACAGAAAAAGTTTAGTTTGCAAAGAGCAGCTTCCATTCCACCAGCTCTGTTTGAAGGTCTACCTTATGTAACTAGTTATGAAGGGCTAAGGGTATAAAAAAAGAAAAATAAACAAATAAAGTCTCTAACCTCAACCAATGATCTTGAACTCAATACACTGAGATTCCTTTGACTTTTCATCTTATTCTTCCTGATGAATATTTTGGGTGAGTCTCTTCTTCAAAAAAATAATGATATTGTGTAGAGTCCAAAGTAAATAAATATGGAGAGCAGTAGCTGGTCTTGCAGAGGACCCAGATTTGGTTCCCAGCACCCACGTGGCAGCTAACAACTGTCTGCAATTCCGGTTCAGGGACTCTGACGCCCTTTTCTGACCTTCATGGGTATTGCATGACATGAGTACACTTATGTAGGCAACAGACTCATACACATAAATACAATATTTTTTTAAATAAAAATAAAAGCTAAGTAAATGAATATAACTAATATAGGTTTTTAAGTAACATTTCCTATTTATTGTTTAACTTTGGTGGAAAAATTCTAGAGAATAGCAATTTTATATGATATCAGTGTTCTTCAAAAATCCTCAAAATGCTAGACTGCAACAAGACAAAAAGCTTACAGACTCAAAAGCTCAAGGGTGACATGTTTTCTCTAATGGGAAATCTTGAGGGAGGGGATAAGACATGAAGGTAGAAGGGAACTAGTAGGGAAAAGGAAGGGGCTCCAGGTGAGGGGGAATAAGGAGAGAGACAGACAGACAGAATATGCATATATGGAAATGCCACACTGACATGTTCTTCTGTGTATGTAGACCACAAGAATGCAGTTCTCTTGCTGTTCTCTGCCATTTCCTCTTCTCCAGCATGCCCTTCTCTTATACAAACATATACTGAGATCCCTGGTACCACAGCTTTTTATAGCAGAATTATACTCCCAATGATAAACTATTTCAACTTTGTCTCTAAACCAAATTTGAAAATCTGCTTAATGTTCATCACATTAGGTCCTCTATCAGCAATCTGCAACTCTCCAAACTGTTTATGGATCCTGGGTATGTTTTTCTTTATTTGTACATTTATACATCTTGGCTTGAAGTATCTAGAAAGTAGAAGTGGCACTTGCTCAGTCTATCTTACACAATTAAGATCATTTAATTACTTGATTTTTAATAATAATAAAGCATAGCAAATATTAGATGGGACAGATAAATAGGTTGTTTTAATTAAAACTTACTCCACCCCTCCTTTCTTTGATGGGTTCTTTGGTTCCAGAGATGGGAAAGCTAAAGGCACTACTTGCCAGATTCCCTTGCAGCTATGCTACAGTATAATGGTATGGATTTCAAGAATGCGATACAGCCAAACACAAAAGCAAGCAATATGAAGAGAAAGCTGTGAATGAGAAGATGCGATCTTTTCTTATGTACTCTGAAAAAAAAGTGTTTATTTTCCTATGGTGACTGGGGAAGAACCTCTGGTGGTCAGTCTCAGAATGGTCAGTGCTCAGTGAAGGGGTGAAGGGCAGCTATCACATGACCTTTGATAGACTAGTTCCAGAGTGTGACTGATCACCTTCCCAGGTTACAAAATTCTGTCCCTCCCAGTGGTCCCTGTGAGTTGTCTAACATTTTAGTAAATTCCTTTCTGAGAAGCCGGGAACTCAGATCTCACCACTGAGGAGGCTGTAGCAGGAAGTTTTTTTAGTTCAAGACCAGCTTGGGCTACAGAGAAAGACCTTGTCAAACAACCAAATGTTTTTCTTATTTTTTAATTACTTTTTAAAAACAGGCTGTCACTATGTAACCCTGGCTGGTCTGGAACTTGCAATGTAGCTAGACTGGACTTGAGCTCACAGAGATCTGTCTGTCTCTGCCCCTCCAGTGCCACTTTTCTTTCTTAAATAGCTTAAGCAAATGTAGTTTGCAGTCAACAAGCCTGATTGATTCTTCATACTTTTGCTTTCTTTTTTATGTAAGTAAACCATATTGTAGACCCAGTGTCACAAGTACATATGAGCTAAAAAAATAAAGAATTCATGTTCCTAGGTGCATGGAAATGGTTTGTGATCATGGGACTCTAACAAATCTCAGCATCAAAACCTCCTAACTAAAGTTTTGTAAATCATATAATTAAATGTATTATTAGGCAAACAAGAACCACAGTAAGTTACTGCCTCACATTTATTAGGATTTTTAATTTTATTATTATTATTATTATTATTATTATTATTATTATTTTGGTCTTTTTGAGACAGGGTCTCCCTGTAGCTCCAGCTGGCCTAGAACTCACTATGTAGACCAGGCCGGACTTGAACTCACAGCGATCCCCCTGCCTCTGCCTCCCAAGTGCTGGGATTAAAGGCGTGCACCACCACACTCATCTCATTAGGATTTTTAAAAAATTTAAAACTACTTTTAATGTACAAACAGGGCTGGGGGAGGCCTAGAGAGATGGCCTGACTGTTAAGAGTGCATACTGCTCTTGCAGAGAATCTGAACTCAGTTCTCAGCACCTATGTTCAGCAGCTCACAACTGCCTGCAACTCTAGCTCCCAGGGATTCAATACCCTCTTCTGACTTCTGCAGGCACCCGCACACAGAGACACCCATAAAAAAAACCAAAAATGGAGCTTTAAAAATCATTAGTTCAGGATAGGGTCATTGTGGAAAGCAGCACAGTGGTATCTAAAGAAACTTTTTAAAAATTAAAAACTTTCTAAAAGGACTGAAGGCAGAATCTCAGAAATATTTATATACTCGTGTTCAGAGAAGAATCATTCATAATAGCACAAAAGAAGTAACCCAAATGGTCATCAATAGGTGGATAGCTACAGATGATGTGGCGTATGCCCGCAATGGGCTATGACATTCTGAGGATAATATGCTAAATTACATTCATCCAATTGTGAACAGAAAAATACTGTATCATTCTATTTATATGAGTTACCTGGAGTAGTCAAATTCATAAAGACAGAAAGTAAAAGGGTAGTTGGAGGAGCTGGAGGGAAGAGGGGCTGGGGAGATGTTGCTAAATGGATATAGAATTCTATTTTGCAAACTGGAAAGAGTTGTGAGGACTGATTGTACAGCAATGTGAAGGTGCTTAATACTACTAAATGTCCCCCCGGAATATTTAAAATTATGACATTTATCATATATATATATATAGTACTTCAATTAAAACAATTTTAATATTCTTAGTTTATGGGCTACACAAAAATAGGTGGTAAGCCAGACTCAACCCACAGATCATGGCTTTCTAACCCCTGGCTTTAAGGGTACATAGTTGGGAACTGATTCCCCAACCCCCACCACAATATGACACTTTAAACATATGAATTCATTCACTAAGTTTACATGAATGACATATGACACACCCTAAAATAGACAAAGTACTGTGAGAGTTAAGAAAAGGAAATAATGACATCCAGTTGGAGGGATCAGTAAAGATATTTTTGACTTCTGCAACTCTCCCAAGTGGAAAGTCCTTTTGAGTGGGTTTTTGAGCTGGTGGAATTTAGACATATGTATGTGGAGATGGGCAAAGACCAAAGAGTCTGTTGAAATGAGTGAGATGGGTGGAGAGGGAAAGCCATACCTCAGTTTGAGTGGAGCAATGCAAGGAGTGAAAATTGGAAATTTGACTTGGGCCCAGACCAAGAACCTCGTGAAATAGAGTAAGGAAAAGTTTTACACAGAGGAACAGTCAACAAGACCAATGATACACGGTAATGCAGCTAGCTCATTTGTGTGCAAGTTAAATGGAGTAAGAAAATAGTGAAAGCCATACACTAGCTCAGGGCCTACAGGAGCAGTAAGGTTGAAGGCCTATATAGGAAAACCACAGGTGAACTGAAAAGAAGCTGAGAGATTTAAGTCATGTAAGCAGTTGAAATCTAAGGGGTTTGACCACTGCTTATGCATAAAAGATGAAAGAGAAGAAACATCAAAGACAATACTGGGAGTTTTCTTTTAATCTGGAGATGAGGAAGATGGTGTTAACTCCCACCCCCACCCTGACATCAAAAAGGGGGTGGGAGGAAGAGGGAAGTAAATGTGGAAGGATGTGACACATTCACTGAGAAGTGACAGTGGGCTATCCACATTATCAGTATCAAGGACAGAAATTGGTGGTATATATCAGGGAATGAGCATTCCTAAGATTCCCAAGGAAGGGAACTTAGAGACCAAGGACAGAACCCTGTGGAATATCTACATTAAGCGATGGGGAAAAACCACATTCGGAGACTGGACAAAAGAAGGGGGTTCTGAAAGAAAAGAAAGGTGAAGAATGGTATTTGTTGAACAGGTATGCTGTGCTAAGGCTATTTCATGAGTCACCTCAATTTAATCTTTGAACCAACTCTATCAGGTAGGCATTGCCCCTCTCATTTCTGAAGGCTGAGAAAACTAAGATTCAGAAAAGTTAAATAATGTGCCCCAACTCACACAGTGAGTCCCAGCAAACCTGGACGGCTACCCAATTCCTCAGAAGGAAATCCATTGTGTATATGTCACCAAAGACAAGGGAGCAGAGTTTCAAGAATATGGAGGATTGATGAAGAATAAATAATGAGAATG
The DNA here is from genome assembly GCF_000622305.1 of Nannospalax galili. Classification (NCBI taxonomy): domain Eukaryota; kingdom Metazoa; phylum Chordata; class Mammalia; order Rodentia; family Spalacidae; genus Nannospalax; species Nannospalax galili. The sequence continues at coordinate 904,369 of NW_008331662.1, forward strand.
GAAAGTTAATGGTCATCAGACATGTTTAAAAGGACATTCATTGATGATCTCTAGGAAAGCTATTTTCTTATGATGTTAGAAACCAAAACTACACTGTTAATGTTTGAAAATGGGTGGGTAGTTTGAAAGTGGTGAGTAGGAAGAAAACAAAACGTAAGCATGCCTGCAGAAGTCAGAGAAGGATGTCAGGTAACTTCCTCTATCGCTCTCCACCTTATTCCTTTGAAGCAGGTCTCTCACGGAACATAATATTCCTTATTTCTACTACACTAGCTGACCAATGAGCTCCTGGGAACTACCGATCTCCACCCCCAACACTAGGGTTACAAGCATGCCCAGTCACACCTGGCTTTTACATGGTGCTGGTTATTTAAACTGGGGTCCTCATGTTTGCATAGTAAGTACGCTTCCCACTGAGCCATCTCCCCAACCGCAATAAACATTTTAAACCAGAAGTGTGGTGATGAAAGGATTGGGTAGGGACTCCAAAGGGCTTTTGGATGGAGAAAAGATTTTCTTACTGCTCCTGTTTTGCTCTGGTTTTATCATGATTTCCCCAATAGGGGGGCCTTGAGCACATTTTTTAGGCAGAGTAGACAGATCAAATAGAGAATGTGAAGAGGAGAGAGAGCGAGGATAACAAATCTAGGCAGAATCAAAAAGGCCCCAGATAAAGGCGAACACTTGATTTGTGTATTCCTAAGCCCTAAGTGTAAGGAAATGCTTCGTGAAGAAAGTTCTGCTTGATGCAGACCACAAAACATTTATTTGTAATTTCCCAGGGTGTTTTACTCAGCAAAGACTCTTTTTAGCAGTTTAAAGTATGCAGCATTAAAAAGAAACAGTTCTATAAAGCAGGGCAGGAGGCTGAAGGACTCCCACTCTAATTTGACAACACATCGTGACTTCACACTACCTGTCACATCTATCAACATTTTAACTAAAGCCAGAGTTCTCCTTTTACTAATGAGCCGCTGCACTGAGAAGCAGCACTCCTCCCAGATCACCAGCTAAGGTATAATGAGAGAGGGTGAGAGGCAGGAGCACCCTCCAAGAAGCCCCTCTTTGCTTTCCAACACCATAGCCGTCCTTTCCGTTTTGTCACAGACCCAAATTAAGTTACCAGAGGCACGTTCAGATGTGTTTTGCTTTATTGCAATTAAAAAACAAAAAACAAAACTCTACCTAGAGAACAGTCCTGAAGGTGGTATGAGCTGGTCACAGTCTGAAAGTCCTGTGAGGTTGAGCACAGCCATTGTGCTGAATCCTGAGAGTTCTCACAGCCATTCCCTTTTTCAAACATTACAGTTTCCTCTGCCAAAGAGGTACCTCTTACAATTCCTCTTTCAAAAGTCAATGTTAATACTTTCCTAATGATTCTCAGCAGTGTTTTTGGTCATGATACTTTGGCTAGAAGCCACCTCTTCCCCACCTCCCATGTCATTAATCCCAACTACTTCTTTAAGAGTCCTCCAAAAAGCCTTGCCCACATGCTTGGTTGTAGCTGTGGCCTGTCTCCAAGCTTCCATTCCATCCTTGTGTGCCTCTCATCTGTCAGTTACATTGTTATGTTGAAATGACTGGGTTATGTATCTGTTCTCCAAATTAGACCACTGTCTCTCTGCTTCCGAGAAAGTATCTTGTTTGCTCTAGCCTCAGGGAACTGGAGGTGCCACCATGGCAACTTCAAGTCTTAAACAGAATGTGAACTGAACTCAGGCCTCCCTGTATTTCACTAGCATGTCCTTTCAGATCCCAACTAGAGAAATTTCTATGAAATAGAAGTATCCTACATGCAAGGTATGAGAAAGATCTCAGGAGGAAAAGACATTTGTCCTTACCAAACAATGCTCTATAGAATACACATCAAAGGACATGATTGGTCATGGGATTCCATGACCCTGTGTGGACATGCCTCATCCTGTCCAAACACTTAAGAGGCACACAAAGTGATTCGATTTTAAAGGCTCTAAAAAGTCAAACAGTAAGCTGGGCATGGTGGTGCACACCTGTAGTCCCAGCACTTGGGAGGCAGAGGCAGGCAGATCCCTGTGGTTTAAAGGCCAGCCTGGTTTACAAAGTGATTTCCAGGACAAGGGGGGCTAAAGGGAAACACTGTTTAAAAAAAAAAAAAAAAAAAAAAAAAAAAAAAGAAAAAAAAAGTCAAACAGTAAAAAAATGTTTTACTTTAGTGTTTCTAAGTTAACAAATTTGGGCAATGAGTCCTTATTGTGGGGATGGAAGGGTCCCACCTCTCATTTTTAGGTGTCTTACTGACCTTAAACTAGATTAGTCATTTATTACATCCTTCGTTTCCATTTCACCAGACACATCATTCACAAGTCCTTTTCTTTGCCATCATTAATTGAGAATACCGATTTATCTGATTCTTACATTCTCATTGATTGTCCTTGAAGACATAGAATAAATTCCTGTGAAATGAAGAGATGAGCATTTCTGTGTTAATTGTTGCTTTCTTTCATGAGGTAAAGAGCATACCCAATCAAGGGAAAGATTTTGCTGACTTCATCTTTTAGTTAACTTTCAGTGTGTATTTCATGGAACTAACATTAAAAATCATGTGTCTGTGTACCATCTACCCTCCCAGAATAACTTTCTTGAGATCGATGATTGTGACTTAAACTTTTTCTTCCTATCACTTAACACAGTGTGATGCTGAAGATATTGGTAAATAGCTTTGAGCAAGTGATTGCACAAATGAATGAAATTCATAATCTTGTGTGGTAGGCAAACAATAAATCTCCTATGAGGATGATAACAACATCACTATGGTGTTAACACAGAACCCACCACATTCTATAAAGAAACAAAAATCCTAGGAAGTGAGTATTGAGACTGGTGAGACTTAGTTAGACGAGGCAGAGCTGCGAACATTTCGTGGAGAAAGTGACAAGACCTACAAGGGTGACTAAATTGTCAACAAGTGAAAGTGGTGCAAAGGTGTTAGAGCTGAAAAAATACATTTGCATTTAGAAAAAGAGAAGAAGAGATAAAAGATGACCTGACAGCTAAAGCACCCTAGAAAGGTACATGGAAAGACGATGCGTTCAGACTAAAAAGATGGTGACGTGATCACTAAGGCTTTTAAATGCCAGTGTACTGAAAGTGGGATGGGAGCTTTTCTGTCAGTTCTAAATTTCAGCTAAAATCCTAAAGCTAACAGTAATAGGTAATAAGCATGCCACATTTTAAAGTGTGGTGCTAGATATATTTATGTAAAGCTGCTTCAGAGTCAGCAGAAGTTCACCGATGTCGCCCACCTGAATAATGATCAGGTATTTACTGAGAAGATTCTTTGACATGAGGGAAGTAGGGAGTGTCAAGGTGCTGGAGACAGTAACCTTCCCCTTTCACAGGAGAAAATCCCAAGAGAACCCTTACCACTGGTCTGGAATTACTAGCTGGGGAAAAGATCTTATTCTGAAACCCGAGTCAGACGCTTGCTTAGGGACAGGGACGATTAGGTCTTTCCTGGGCTACTGCCAGGAAACTCATAAAGAAGTCATAAAATTTGCAGTTATGGGTCCAGGGTCTAGGCAGCCACATGATGGAGAGGCTGTGTCTGCAGGAAGCTGCTCGGTAGACCCACCAGTGAAGGCAAGAAAGGAAGAGAGGAGCAAGTGACCTATGTAACGTAAATCCCATTGGCCAAGGGATGGGTAAGTTTTCCCATAGGTCACAGGAATGCCAAACAGCCTGACTCTGCTTATCTTTGATGGGCCCTACTCAACAAGGACTCACTGTCGGGGAGAGGAGAGCCGGGATAAAAGGGGCAGAGGTCTGTCTTGGTAACACAGGGACTGAGATGAGTTCCAATCTAAGTCAGGGAACAGCACAAAAGCAGAGGGGTGGCCTCCAAGATAAGGCATTAAGTGTGTCCCTGAAGATGGAGTTAACATGGAAGGTTGACAGTGACATAGCAGCACAATTTCTACAGAGCCGAAAATGCCATACATTCCCCCCCACCTGCCCCAGCTCCTCTCTCATGCTTCCTTTCTGCCCGTACTTTGAAGTATCCAAAAGGGAAAGGAGATTATTCGGATCAAGAAAAATAAAAGGTCAAATCTCCCCTTCTCTCTCTCCATCATTGGTCCCAGACTTCAGTAACCAGAGGAGTGATGCTTTTAATTAAATAGAAAGAAAAAAAGTTCTCATTTATATTGGACTTATATTATTAATACTTAAAAAGCATTTCTAATGCCCCAAGTGACAGATAATTGGATCTTCACAAAGCATCAAGGGTAGTGTCAATGGTAGAAAATAATTACTTTAAAAAACATATTTCCTGCCAGGCGTGGTGGTCCATGCCTATAGTCCCAGCACTTGGGAGGCAGAGGCAGGCAGAGCTCTGTGAGTCTAAGGCCAGCCTGGTCTACATAGTGAGTTCCAGGACAGCTGGGGCCACAGGGAGACCCTGCTTCAAAAAGACCAAAAAAAAAAAAAAAAAAGCTATTTCCTGATGGTTCCCACCCATCTCATAGAGTAGCTATATCAGGGTGAGCAACGGATGTTTTTCTGCTTGTGATGGATGGTCAACAGGTGGTTTTTAAGAAGATTCTATGGACTGTGCTCTAGAGACCTTCATCTAGACTGTGGAAAGGGAACATATTTCTTCCCTTCACACTAATAGTAAAACAGAATAGAGTGAAAAGTCTTCACTAAACCATCACAAATACCCAGAAAAACTGCATTAAACTTACCTATTGACCTTCAATGGGCTCATGAGCATATCTGTTTTAAGATATGGAAATCATTCCTTTTGGACATAAGTGTCTCTTTTGTAATTGTTTGCATGTGTGCCCTGGAAGTACTTTGTACTTGAAAGTATCTCTGAGAGGAAAGGGTTTAGCTAGTTGGCAAAGACAAGGTGAATCCACAGATTTACCTACAGAGCTCCTGCCTTCAAGCCAGGGCCTCTGGGCTCTACTTTGGGAGCCTCCTGTGCAGAAGAGAATAATACAGGTAGTGAGCGGACCCCTTGGTCCTGTTCACCTGTATTATGAAGACATAAAAATAAGACTCAGACAATGCAATAGGGAATTTGATATATTTAGATGGTCACAAGCTGAATTTTGCTCATCAGTGCTATAAAGAGGTGAGGAAAAGCTTTTTTAAAAACTGTTTTTAAGATGCAAGGTGTAGGGAGTTAAGATCATCCCTATAACTTGCTAAAACTGATTCTAACAATACACAGTGCCACTTTCAATCTGTCGGACTCTTATGCAACCAGACCCTCACCGGCAACAAGAGCTGGGTCAGAACTGATAAACTTTCTTCCAAAACCTCTATCTGCATGAGGCCCCTCCCAAGCTTCTGAGGACCATCCCCTTCGGGCTCCCCCTCCAAGCAAGAGTCATGTTGAGCTGTTGATGGACCGACCCTCAGTGCTGTCCTTTCCCATTCCTCTTCCTCCCTCTCCTCCCGCCCTCTTTTTCTTTTCCCTTCCCTTCCCTTCTTCCTCCTTCTCAATCTCCCCCTCCCCTCCCCTCCCTTTCCTCCTCTCCCCCTCCCCACCTTTCCTTTCCCTTCCCTTCCTTTCCCATTTCTTCTCCTCCCCGCCCTTCCCGACCTTTCCTGTCCTTGCTCTTGTCCCTTTTTCCCCTTTTCTGTCAAATTGCAGAGTCGCTTTTCATATTGTAATTCCAATGCTGCCAAAAGAGAGCTTTTCTGAACAACATTATGCAAACTGTAATATCACTGCCATAAATAGCACACTCCAGGCACAGTGTCTTCCGTTTCTGGAACTCTGGAAATCATGTTGCTTTCACAGCCATTCAGGGGCCATTCAACCAAAGTACCAGTTCCAATGATTCAAAACAGGATGAACTGGAAACCAGGACTGGCAAATTCCATCGCTGTCTTAAAATAACGTATATCAGTATCATACATAGCAATGCCTAGAAAAAGGTAGGGTGGGTGTTTTGTTAGTTGGTTTTATTTCTCACTGATAACACCTGAATGATCAGATAGTTCAAAATAGAAATGAAGCAAGCGAGTCCCAGGAATTAGCAGGAACCAAATCTAAGGCCAGAATAGATATAAGACAACAAAAAGTCCTGCATGCCAAGTGGACCGTCTACTTACACTTCATGGAAACGTCTTGCTTTATAATTTATACTAACAGTTGCCTGTATACCATAGGATGGCACACCTCATTTAACAGTTCCTAACCCCAGCTTGATACAGAACCTCAAAGGGTCACATCAGCCTATCCTGAAACAGTCTGACAGGGAACAGTCATTTGTCATTTCCACCACAATTTCCTCACTAATTTTAAAAGAACCATTGTGAGCCAGGTATGGTGGCACACACCTTTAATCCCAGCACTGGGGAGTCAGGAGGCAGGAGGATCTCTGTGAGTTCAAGGCCAGCCTGATCTACATAGCGAGTTCTAGGCCAGCTGGAGCTACAGGAAAGACCTTAAAAAAATTGTGGAAGTCTGCCTCTACTCCTCTCAACAGTGCGTTATGAAGTTAACAGAATGGTACCCAGAGGATGCTAAGAGCACAATGTATAAAAAGAGGGGCTTCGTGCATTTCATTCTAGCATTAGGCAAAATAACAGCCAGAGAACAGTAGCACTTCCCATGGCAGCGACCTTAAACTCTGCATGATAGCTTTTTAACTGGGGAACTGAAGGACATTTTAGAGTTTGACAATGTCTTGATTGTTAGTCACCTAAGTGTATTTTTATAAAATGAGAAACACAAAAGATTCAACAAGACCAGTAACTTTTTTAATGTATCTGCCCTCCAAACAAATGAAAGTAGAGCTTTAAAAGCCAGCACCACAGCATGGCTGCGGATGCCACACCTCCCTGACATTCAGTGAACAGTCCGTAATGAACAGCTGATGCCCTTGGCAAATGCCTCCTCCCTTCCTTCACTTTGCATCCACTGCTGTCTGACTTTAATCAGATCCTGGCTTCTTTCTTTTCTATAATAAATGGCATTGATCATTCAATGCTATCAAAGTACCTACTGTGTGTCAGGTGAGTGATAGATGAGGAGGCCACAGTCCTCACCTCATAATGCTTGTGTTTATGGGAAACTGACAGTAGCATGCTGACCTTCAGATGTGATACTTGCTATGAAGCTATTCGAAGGAAGTTTCGTGTTGGAAAAGAGACAGTCTGAAGAAGTGACCTTAGAGCTGACAAAGTTTTTACTCTCTTCTTTCATAATAAACCAGTGATACCTAGAAATCATAGCCACTAAACATTTGCTAAATATTTATTGAATAAAAGATTAGACAAAAGGAGCCACAGATGTTAAACTGTGCATGAGATGGCCCTTGGGAGATGATTCTGTTGGTAAAGTGCTTATCAGGCAAGCAAAAGGATTGGAGTTCGATGCCCCAGAATGCATGCTTTTAAGATAAATCTGGTGTGATGATCCCAGTGCCTATGATCCCAGTGCTAAAAAGGCAGGGATGGGAGTATCCCTGGGGGTTGCTGGGCAGCCTGTCTAGCTGAACTGGTGAGCTCCAGCTTCCATGAGAGACTCTGTTACAAAAAATAAGGTGGGACCAGTGAGACTGGAGCGATGGCTCAGCGGTTAAAAGCACTGGCTGCTCTTGCAGAAGACCTAGGTTTGGTTCCCAACATTCACATGGCCTCTAACGAATGTCTGAAACTCCAGTTCCAGGAGATCTGATGCCCTCTTCTGACATCCACAGGTATCGAATACATGTGGTGTACATATGTACATGCAGGCAACACTTTTACACATAAAATGAAAATAAATTTAAAAAATAAGATGGGAATCAATCAAGGAAAGGCACCCACTGGCAGCCTCTAGCCTCCATGTACACACACACATATATCTGTACACACACTTGAACATGTATAAGAGGAGGAAGGAAGGGAGGGAGGGAGGGAGGGAGGGAGGGAGGGAGAGAGAGATTATATAGGAGGGTCAGGAGCTGATAAATGCAGGGACAATGAAACAGGTGTTAGAGAAATGGTCATAAGGCTGCCATGGCTTCAGTGCAATGACAGACAGAGGCATCAGGAGGAGGGGAGGGAACCAGGGGACAGACAATGCTTCCCATCCACACTGACACCCAGGGTCATCAGCAGTATGCATTGCTTGTCTGCCATGGGATAGCACACCTCATCTCTAACGTGAGTTCAGTGCAGAACCCTGAAACAGTATGACAGGGAAGAGACATTTATTATCTCTCAGGAAGGTCATCTCTGCAGATGGCTATGTACTCCCCTTCAAATTCTGAAAGAGTATCTCCTTTGTAGAGTGACTCTAGCATATTGAGATGCCTCTGCCCACTGCTGTCTTCATACATGCTCTGGACTAGCCTCTGCCCAGAGAGCCATTCCCCCAGCATGCCCACCAATCTCTCACCCACCCCTCACCTTCTTCAAACACCATGTCTTATCCCAACTTAAACCTCATGCCTCTATGCCTGCCTCTCCCTGCCCATGGCCTTCCCTTTCTCACACCCCCTCCTTCATTTTCAACTGAAGACTGTCTTTCATGCACAGAGCAGTTGAGGTCAGGAACCTTTACAACCCTTCTATTGCTGTCCCACTGCTGCACATAGTAGGTGCTCAGCTGCCCTCCAACTTTGGAGGCAACAAATTTAAACTTTTCCTGGTTTTGGATTCAGGAACATTACAATGAGATTGTCTAGAATAAGGCAAAATAGGGCGAATATGGTTAGTGCTTTTCCAATAAACAATGACTTCGGGTAAATCCTTTACTCCTGCTCATACCTGAAGGGTAACAGAGGGTACATCACTTTACAGGACATGTTTGGGGCACGGGAGCACAAAGGAGGGGGCAAAAAACTGGAAGGACCCAAAGTTCCTTGAGATTTGTAAGTAACACGCCCATTTATATCTCAGAATTCTAACTCCAGGGCATTTAGAGATGTTTGGATCTAGAGGCCCCTCTAGGAAAACCATTTTATTTCCTGCTTTAGAGCAAATCTTAAAAAGCCAATGCATGTGAAGGAAGGCATCTTTGAGATCAAGGTCAGGCCTGGACAGAAAGATGCGCTGACAACTTAATCATTGCCTATTAGGATAACAGTTTTTAATTAACTATTTAAAATTGAGAGGGAGTTTCAGGGAAGCCGTTTACATGTGGATTTTATCTTCTGACATCAATACTGACACTAAGGAGCAGATCCAATTTAGTCTCACTCTGAGAGAATGGACAATGGTCAGTTTTCCTCCAGCTGGCTTATTTTACAAGCATTAACGAACAATTAACCAACACTGGCACCCTTTCCCTCTGTAATCCTGTGGTAGGATCACTAATCTCTACCACTAGCAGCTAATATGAAGGTCTCTTAAGCTTCGCTTCTTATCCCAGCCCGTTCTTAATACTTGCATAAGTATGCTTTCTGAGGACGGGAGCCCCTACTGCTGTGCAGCCCAGGAACAAAAGCCCGGAGACATTTCTGAAGGGGTTGCTGCTCAATCACACTTCTTTGCTTACGTTTGCCTTCCTCCTACAACAAATACCACCGATCAACAGAGGGCTCGGGGGTCACGGGGGGCTCTGTGTTTCCAAACTTCTTATCCTTATAAGAATGCATTCAGACCGCATTATATACCCTCCCCAGTGCACAGGCAGACACCCAAAAGTGGGGAGGGAAATGTGGCCTAAATAGAATCAAACAGTATTTTCTCCATGAGTCAGCTTTGATTTAGTATTGAATAACACTGCGTTTGAGACTACATTGTCATTAAAAATGTATATGTGCAAGGCAGATTTATCCAGAAACCCCACACAGGATAGGTCTTCAGTTCTCTGAATTTAATGGAACTTACATTCAATTGTCTCTCTCTAGTGGGGCAGAAAGCAATCCAGTGTTTCATTAGAACTCCCCTGTAGGGTCAAGATTTAAAGAAAATGTGGGGTCAGGATGAAAAAGAAAGAAACCCAACTGCAGAATGGCAGAGTTGGAGGATAATAACTCTGGCAGAAATGACAGCGTCTGTTTGAAACTGTTTTTCAGACTTCTACAACTTCCTGGGAAAGTTATTACGGTCAGAGAAACTTATACTGAAGACCTGATTCCAAAACTAAATTGCGAGAGACAGTTTGGAGGCACAGATTCTACTGGGCTCTCAGAGTCAGGAGGGAAGGAACGGAAGGGAAGGGAAGGGGAGGGGAGGGGAGGGGAGGCGAGGGAGGAGGTAGCAGAGGCAGCAACAGAGGCCCAGATACTAACTTTACATCAAAATACTAAGAGAAAGCCAGCAACAGCTCATGCCCATCCAGGGCTAAAATTTCAAACTTGGTATTCTCTATAAGCTGTGGCCATGACTCCTAAGATGTGTGTGATAGAACGACTTCTGATGATCTCTAGAATCTGATGGAGGAGGAGGGTGGAGAAGGGCAGGTAAGCATGACTATATGGCCCAGCCTCACATTTCTTGATCTTCAATGCAAAGGTTCCAACTACCCACACACCTTCCATGTGCTACAATCAGGGGACTTGAAGATATATCATGCTATAAAAAATTTAATAAATAACAAAAGTTAAACTATTCTGCAACTTTAATGGGAATGAATCTCTTCCACTAGTCACCTTACTTTTTAATTTATCCCTTTATCAGAATGCTGTGACAGGACTTCCGTTTTCCTCCCTCATTCAGAGTTCCCCACCATAGAAAGTGAATGGAGTGGACAAAGTCCCAGACTAAAAGATTGGAAGCTGAGTCCTATTCATAGACAGCCACTGACCCCTCGTGTGATCTTATACAAGTCACTTAACCTCTCTGACCTTGTGTTTCCTCATTCATCCCACAGAGACAAAGCTACCTGCCCCTCCCTACCTCTGGAGCTGAGAGGTTGAATGAGCAAGGTCTACAAAGTGTTTGAGAATGCCTTATTGGTTAGTGCAAGACTCAAGCCATGGAAAGTCCTGAAAAAGACCCATCATGTGGTGACATAATGAAAATAAAGATAGATCATAAGGCAGGAAAGCCCAGAGGTCAAGAACCTTTGCCACTGAAATTTAGTAGTCATAAGACTTGAAAGTAGGTCTCAGTGACAGAATAATTACCTTTTTTTGCTCTTTCGGAACTACTGGCTAGATTATTTCATTTAAGTGAGCATCTGGACAAGAGTAGTAAAGTGTGTTCTTTATGAATCCCAGTTTGGAAGAAATGAGATTATCTATTTTCACTCACAAATATATCATGTTTACTGCCTCACGAATCACACCACACTCACTTCTGATCTTTACCTTCTCACATACTGCTTCCCAAGTTCTCCTCTCTGTTTATTTAAGTCCTAATATCTTTTCACATTCTAATTAAAGTCACACCCATCGCACCCATGAAGAAGTCCTCAAGATCCTCCTGGAGCATTGCAGTATTACAACTTCATAAGCAATTGCAAATGCTCTGGGGGGGCGGGTAATATGTGCATGTGTATGCTCGGATGCATCTGTATAGTCAGAGGAAGTGTCTGGTGTCCTGCTCTATCACTCTCTACCTTATTCCTTTGAGACAGAAGCCTTCACTGAAGCTGGAGCTAGGCTGGTGGCCAGCAAGCCCCAGAGATCCTCCTGTCTCCCCAGCCTTAGAGTTACAGCCTTAGAGTTACAAAGGTGCATGCAGCCATGCCCAGCTTTTTTACATGGATGCTAGAATCCAAACTCAGGTCCTTGTGTTTGCATGGCAAGTGCTCTTACCCACAGAGCCATCTCTATAGAACCATCCCCAGCAATTGGTTTTCATATTATATTGTCTGGGACTGGCTTGTAAACTTGTAAAGCCTCAATCCAACACTGAGTCATCTTTGTACTTGCTAAGGCCATGTGGCACAATAGGAGCCACTCGACAACGGATGAACTACTAAATGTAAGTGATTCATCAATTAACAACTTGATGGATAAACCATAGCTCAACTATCTTTGAGTGTCTGTACACTCTGGGAACTATGATAGGCTTTGTCTTAGCACAGACACACACATGCAGGCACATACACATACACAAAGTAAGGAGAAGGCACCCTTGCTTTCAACCTGGTAGGGAAGCAAGGCTATTGCACAGGAGTCAAATAAGTGCTAAGTTGTTTCATATCGATATAATTGAAACAGATATTCAAAAGGGAGAAAGATGAATATAGTCTGGAATGCAAACTAGGTCTGTAGCATTTTCTCTCCAGCCACAGACCATGTCCTCCCAGCCTGCTCAGCCTGCTCTCCAGTCTCCCTCCTCTGCAAACCCACCCACTCTGACAGGTGCTTTTCCAGTTCAGTTCACTTTGCCAAACAAACTATGGGGCCCATACACCTCACTGTAACTACATGGATAAAACTATAGTTATCTTCTAAAATGAAAGAGATAAACAGAACATATCTAATATTTAGTAGAGGTTCTAATATCTCAGTAAAGTTTACTGAATCTAGGGAAAGTTCCTGGGAAACCACTAGATAAATTCTGGGTCATTCTACTGTGAACTTAGGACACTTCATTTTTATTTCAGAATTTATCCTTATCCCTCTTTGATTGACTTGGCTAACCTGCTCATCAATTCCATAAATAGGAGATTTCAGACTAGACGGAGAAGTAAAGCATGCAGATACATTATCAAAATACAGAAGGTGTTAATTGCCTCCTGGAAGGTGCAGATGAAGTGCTCTACCATCTCTTCTAGTCAGGAGAGGTCAGTAAGAGCTCCTTTAACAGAAAGAATGTGGGTCCACTTGATGAAATAGATGGGAATGGTACTTGAGAAATGATGGGGGAGCTGTGTCATCACAGCCCTGGAGAAGAGGTTTCTAAGTCTGTGTATACACATACTCACAGAAGAGTTAGCACACGGGAGCTGGAGTTAAAAATACATAAGTGAATGAGAAACAATGTCCAGGGACCTGGATCCATTGTCAGGATAACAGGGAACCCATGAAAGTTACTCAGAAGAAAGGTGCCATGCTGTTTGTGTAAGAGTAAGGCCTAAAAAGTGAATTCTGAGACGATAACTTCCTTAACTCTAACTATTCAAAGCAGGAGCATGAGCTGAGCATACCCTACAAGTGGTACCTTTAAATCCATTCCCTTTGTCTCCCTTCCCTTCAGGAAAGGGTTTTGTCACTTGTGTGCTGGTAGGTCTGGAATGTTCTCACTCTGTCTTGACTGTGTCATGTCATCAGCCTAAAAATAGATGCTAATTAGCAAGGTTATTTCTAACTTACGTTGTTAAAATAGAGGAAAACAGCATTGAAACACAGAGTATTAAGTTAACTAGGAACAGAACCAAATTCCAGTTCAAAATTCCCATTTTGCCAATATTCGAGTCACTAAATAGTTTGTTTCTCCAAATCAGACAGTCATTATCTAAATTTCTTCTCCCCGATGTGCTAATACAGTGTGATGAGACAGGCCCCAACAGAACACAAATTGGCTTTTGGAGTCTAGATGCTGTGTGGAGTTGAGGGGATGGCAAAGCAAATATCTCACTCTATTATCTGTTGTCTCTGAGCCAACAGATTACATGGTTCACTGACTAACTGAATAACTTTTAGACAGTTTGTTCATGTCTATTTACACATATTCCCCAGAAATATATTAGCAGCTGAGGAACAGCTGTAAAAATTATATAGTGAGGTGGAGAGATGAAAGTAATGATCCCTCCATGGATGACTGTAGAGAAGACAAAAGTTCTACCTGGCAAAGGAAATAAGAAAACACCGCCACACATTCAGACATCACTGCAAAGTACAAATTCCACACAGAAATATAGCAGGCAAAGAAAATCACAGAATCTCCCAGAGACCTCCTCCATCTCTCTGGGACATGGGTATAACATATACTTTTATAGCAATGGATTTAAGATGTACATTTGTAGTAAAACATTTTACTGGACAATTGAATTCTTCAATAAGAAAGCCAAGGTTCATATCCATTCAATCACCATAGAAATAATGGGAATTTTCTGATTTACATTTTCTTAAGTAATTCAGTTTTAATGTCCTCTCCAAGCCACACATAGTTCTCACAAAAATAGTAACAAATATGATATTATTGTAACCACTACAGTAACACTGGAGGTAAAAATTAAAAGAAATATTACAGAATTTTTCTTCAGATAAATGTTGCTTATCACTACCTAAAATTTCACACTGAATTTGTATAGGAAAATGGATAGATAGAGGGCATTGTGTTGCCCTGATTGTCAGTACAGAAAAGGCTCCACTCACCTGCGAGTTAGAAAAATACTGCGTACTCCAGTTCTTTCCAAAGCCTCAGGGACACTACCCCCTTCTTTTAGAAGCACTGTTTCTAGTCCTTTCTCATTATCTTTAACAAGCTTATCCTCATTTAAATACCATAAAATGTTGGAAATATCCAAGGTTTGGTCATGGGTTCCTTTCTCTATTTTTAATCACTAAACATCCTTATCCAGTTCCATGGTTTTAGTGATAGCCAATGAATCTTGAATGTTTATATTTACTTGCAGTGCATATATTTGCTTATATCCATTTTCACACTAGACAGGTAAGTCCACGTGAATATCTTTTCCAATCTATGGTATATAAACCCTCTCCCCAAAGTCCTGCTCTGAACACTGGCCCTCCTTTGAGTCCCAGTCCCACAACCATCAGTATCATCCATCCACTTGGATAAGCCAGAAGACCCCAGCAGATACCACAATCTTCTATCTCCAATCCATCTCATACTACTGTATTTTTGTTCCTTCATCACAGTCCACTTCTGACAGTCTCTATCACCTCTGCCACCAAGGTCTATCTCCCACCAGATTCCAGATTTCTGCAGAGGCCTCATCACTACTTTACCCATCCCCTTGCCAGCGTGATACATTCCCTATGGTGTAGTAAAAATAATATCTTCAAATTCAGATCTCATTTGTTTACCTTTAATCTGAAATTCTTCAAAGCTCCCCCATTGTTTTGAAAGACTAAAATCCTTAACAAAAATCGGGCTGAATCTTTCCTCTGCTCCTCTCTCCAACAGACTTGGCCCATGCCCTCTGCCCACCTGCAGCTCTCCAGCCAAGCCTTCTTTCAGTCATTCATCTGTCATGTTTTTCCCAGTCCCAGATGCTTTCTACACATTTCAACTCTCTGTCTAGAATCTGGTCCCCACCCTGCCGGTTATTTTCTTTGTTCCCACTTTTCCTTAAGACCTTAACTCAAGCATCCATGGGGAAGCATTCCACGAACCTTCCATTCCTACACACACTCCCCTCCGTGTCACCCGAGACTGAGTCAGGGTTCTGACACATTGTGAGGATTCCACAATACTTAGAGAGCCCTCTTTGTGTGTGTATTATTCTTAGAGCAGAAGTCAGAAATCCAAACATCAAGGTCAGAAATTTATATGCACTATTATCTGACTAATGCCTAATTCCTCCAATTTTCTACAGGCTCCATCACACAGATCCTAAAGCTTTTTTCTTGACCACTGTTTGCTCAGTACCTAAGACAGAACCAAGTTCATGGTACACACATGGTAAATACATAGTAAATAAATAAATAAATAAATAAATAAATAAATAAATAAATGGAATAGTAGATGAGACAGGAAAGATAGTATTGGCTAGATCATGAGTAAAATTAGATTCTGAACTGGCTTTCCTCTTCATCTCTTCTCATTCTTTAGATTTCTTATACTGTGATTTGTAAGACAGGGAACGACCTCATTTTCATAGCTCCTTAGATATGGCCAGTCCCTATATCTTTGTTTCTGATGTGCCTTTGGTCATAATACCTGATCCTTTTTGAGGCATACCTGTGTATACATCTTCTCTAAGCCTACTGTCTTGTAATAATTAGAATAAGTTATATGAATGTTCTTACTCTTTGACTACATTAAACCCCTTAAAAGGTATTTGAAACACTGTGTTTTGATCATCTATGTATTCCCATGGTGCTAAACTCAAGTCACTACTGAATAATGTGCTCAGAAAAGGAAGAGGTAACAAAGACAATGATAGAAAATCCAGAAGATCAACCTGAGGGCCACTTTATAATACTTAAGTTCCCAAGACTATGGGTTTATTTATAAAACTGGCCTCAGCATTGCAAAAGACAGATCAAATGCTGTCAGCCTCTCTACTGATCTTCAGACTCTGTTCTCAAAAAATTTCCAGGTGTTTATTTTAATATAGGGTATCACTATGTAGTCCTAGCCAGCCTCAATCTCATGACCCACCTGCCTCCTGAAAGTTAGGATTACAGGTATGTGCCACCACACACAGTGTTAAACTATTTCTAAAGCACAAATGTTATCTTTTATGCTTACCAGAGTGTTCTTACAACCACAAACAAGAACATATCTAAGGACCACATCAATCAAACTCTACAAATATTGTGACTGAAAGAGTTATATTCTTGGGTTACTAATTAAACCCACAACCAACCACAATCACAAAAGTGCCATCACAATGTCAGCACCTAGAAAATTTCAGACCAGAAAGTCCAACTCACCTGTGTTTCCCAGTGAGGCTTGTTATGGGAAACATTTTGTTTCTTTTGGCTTATGTATGTGTATGTGGTGTGTAAACTTGTGTATATGTATGCTCGCATACGCAAGGGGCGTGGATGTGTCTGTGTACATGCCTGTGAAGGCTAGACATTGACATCGGGTGTCTTCCTGAGGGCTCTTCACTATTTCCTGAGGTGTATTTTCTTGCTGAGCCCAGAGTTTGCCTATTCTGATTGTCTACGCAGCCAGCTTTCCCCAGAGGTCCCCTGTCTCTGCTTCCTGAGTGCTGGGATTATGATGCTATATCCATTCAGCTGTTATGCGGGGGCTGGGATGCCAAACTCCTGTCCTCATGCTTGTGCAGGAAGTGCTGTATCCACTGAGCCACCTCCTTAGCCCCAAAACCAGAATTTCTTAAACTTACTCAGATTTTTAAAAGCTGTAAACCAGCTTCTTCATATTTTATTTGAATCTATGAAAGAAGATCTTTGGTTTGTTTGGTAAAAGTGGAAGCAGGATAACTCTAACAATCTCTAAACATTTTAACTTTCCCATCAAAGCCTAGTGAAATTAACCTTACACATCAAAACAAAGATTTTCTTCCTTTATTTTTTATTAGCCAGCTCTTCTCATCTCACCCATCATTTTGATCATTTTTAAGGTATTTCAACCAAAATCGCCATTGTTTGCAGCTCAATTGCTTTTGTTGTTCTTTGTTCAAAGGAACATAAGCAAATTAGTAACAAATGGAAATAATTCTAATTAAATCTTTTTTAGATTTGTTTATTTTTATTTGATGTGTTATGAGTGTTTTGCCTGCATATATGTATGCAATGCTCATGAAGGCCAGAAGAGGGCTATGGATTCCCCTGGAACTGGAGTTATAGTTAGAGACAGTTCTTAACCACCGTGTGAGTTCTGGGAACCAAACCCAGGTCCTCTAGAAGAGTATCCAGTGCTCTTAGCCACTCAGCCATCTCTCTAAGCCCCAAGAATTCTAATTTTAAATAAAACTATTTGCTATACCCAAGCTTGATTCCACTCCAACTTCATACCCATTTCCCTTGGTACCTAGTAACTTTGCATTCATAGTTACCTTTCCCTTTGGCCTGAAAACCAGTGAGTTTCTTCACTATAAACAGGAATCATATGAAGAAAATGTCCTGTTTGTGAATTCGAAATTTAACATGATTGATTTCCAAGCTTTATTGCAATGCCTTTAAAGATTGTTGTGTGCTGCTGATATCAGTCCTCAAAGCCAAGTTCCAAGGCAAGTTCTGGGACCAATTACCCTTCCTTTTCATTGCTCAGTTGCCCAGGCTTCTGTCACTGAGCTAATCTGCAGGAGATTGGTTTTGTTGCTAGAGCAACCAACCCAATTTTAAGCATGCTTCAATATCTTCCTTTGGAGTGTTTTAAATAACAATACGATATACCTGAGCAAACCCATCCTGAGGAATGCTAAGCTTATTTTCACAACTCTGACTTAGCTATGAGAAAATGAGAGAGCTAGTCTAGGAGAGGTTAGAAACAGCAAACGTTCTGTGTGCAAACTACACGGCACCTGCCACCTTCAGAGCAGGCTCCATTTCTCCAAGGTGAGTGGTCACAATCACAAGGAAAGACAGGCAAGAAAATTCCTGCTTCTTCCAACTCAGTCCCTCTAGCCATCTCAAGATCTGAATGCATCATAGACCAATGGTGCAGTGTCCCATATTCCTGTTTACTATACCAATCAGGTGAGAAGCAGGCTTGTAAATTCTCATTGTGTGGTAAGAAACTAGAACACTTGTATCCACATGGCCTAGTTAAATAGTATCAGCAAGCTCTCTGTTACCATCAACTTTTAGCTTACTGTAATTGATTTATCCCATATTTAAAAGACTGACAGAGTTTTTAAAGGTAGGATAGATATTGATTTCAAGTATTAACTAACATAGCATACATAAAGGGCAGAACCCCATATAATTTACAATCTCAGCAATAGGAACCCTGTATTTGCTGCCAACTTGTTTTCTACAAAGAATACAAACCAGGGAGCATCTAACTAGGGCCTCCTTGAGGAAGGAGGGAGGAGGAGAGCAAGCTCTGTGGTAAATCAGTCATCAGGTACCTAAGCAGTATGGAAGGCACAGATCACCACATATTTCTGCTTCGTGTGCCTCAAGTAGCTAATAACAACTTCAAGATCTGGAGATAGAGCCCCTGAATAAAATAGGGGGAAATGATGTTAACTGAGCTTTGAAGAAACTGAAGACAAGAGGTTCATATTAGTGTATATATATAATAAGGAATATATTTATATATATATAATATATATATAATATATATTATATATATTAATATATCCATTATAAAGATCAGGAAATAAACTTTCAGAAATTGTTTTTCATGACTATGACTTGAACACACCTGTAAATCAAAGATGGTTGTCTTTGCTGGGGATGGTGGCACACACCTTTAATCCCAGCACTTGGGAGGCAGAGGCAGGCAGATCTCTGTGAGTTCAAGGCCAGCCTGACATACATATTGAGTTCCAGGGCAGCTGGGGCTACAGGGAGACCCTGTCTCAAAAAAAAAAAAAAAAAAAAAGATGGTTTTTTTCATTTTTCTAAGGCCAGAACATTTAGTCAGAATGCAAGATAAAATGTCTGAAATTAGCATCCATTAACTTGAAGCCCAGTCTGTGAGCTGAATGTCCTCGCCCACAAGCTCTTCCAAGGTGCTTCCTTTACAAGGATGCCCAGTAACTGACATAATGATTGGCCTCATGCTGTGAATCAGGAAAGAGCACACACGTGTTTTCTTTCGCTAGTTTTTCAGTGTCTGGTTCTGAAATGTGGTGATTCTGCTTCTCTAAGATTTGACTTCCATAACACTTCCTCCTCTCGCCTCCTGACTGATGAGATTGTATGCTCCCCTTGCTCACGAGACCTTGCCGTTTTCCTCCAAAATAAAATGGAGAATCTTCTCTTAATGCAAAGTTTAGTTTAAGAGAAATATCACAAAATACTGCCTTCTTTCAAAATGCATTCCTAAGAAGCCATCTTACACCGAGCTTTTTCTCTACAGATCCTTCAACGTGCAGTAAGACTCAGTCTGTTTTTGGCATTTAGCGGCTTTACCTAAGGATATGCATTATCTCTGACAAAAACCATTATTTCTTCAGGAAAGAGATGCTCTTTATTCTGTTTATATCTGGATTACCTATGATATGTTTAGGAATAGATTCAGGATATTGTAAATGTTATCTGAGAAGACAGAAATTCAGATGACAATCTTTGTGAGATGTGACATCTGACATAAATTACATTTATATGTATGCTTTGCTTTTTAAAATCTTGACTCTTTCAGATAAAACATATACATAATTAAATAGGTGAATCAGTCATTTGTGAAGCATGCATTAAATATCTGCTATGGGTCTAACACTATGCTACAAATAACATAAAAGTATAACTCATGCATGCTTCCTGTCCCCAACGTGCTTATATGCTAGGACTGCCTGATTGCAACTTTTGCTTTCATGAGACATAAGCAGATACAAGTTAGTGGGATGATTACACATCTCAGCAGCCTCAGAACCTATAACCCAGATGTTAAAACAGACTAGTTCATGATATTGCAAAGGTACCTATTCAAATATGAAATTAACTTTTGAACATTATGAAAGGAATCAAGCAGTTAAATCATAATCACTTCTTAGAGTAAAAGTTACAAAATAATTATGTTCTAGTCTCATTTCTGCTGCTGTGATTTAAAAAAACACACTGACAAAAGGCACTTAAAGTGGAAAGGGTTTATTTGGCTTACAGTTCCAGTCCAGCATAGCAGAGAAGTCAAGATGGCAGGAATTAAAACAGCTAGTCATGCCGTATTCACAGTCAAGGGCAGAAAGAGGGGGCTGGAGAGATGGCTCAGCAGTTAATAGCACTGACTGCTCTTGCAGAGGACCCTGGTTCAATTCCCAGCACCCACGTGGCTGGCTTTATATACTCTTCTATATTCCAGGGTTCGAAACCAGGGAATGGTGCCATCAACTTTGTGGCTTAATCAGATTAAGAAAATCCCTCACTGGAGTTTCCTCACTGGAACCTGGTGGCTTACCTTTTAGTTGATTCCAGATCCAATCAAATTGACAACTGAGATTACCCATCACAAGTCTACCCTTTGTCAACTTGATACCCAATCACATCACCCTACATCATGTTTAATTTCCCAATGAAAACAATAACAAGGTTATAATTCTACCCAACATGATATAACCATCCCACATACAACTGCAAAGATCAGTGGCTGCATTCTCAATATGAAATGGAGAAAATTCCCAAGCAGCCAAAACAGAAAGAAGGATAGAGCCACAGATGGGGATCAAGCCAGATCCCATGCCAGGACTATCAGGAGCCTCTCCTTGTCCTTCTGTGGAGGCAGAAGAGGCCTCTGCCAGCTACTTCAACTTGTTCCTGAGTGGTCCTCAGGCCATGATGAACATCACCTTACCCCAACCACTGGAATCACCTCACCCCACACGTTATACACAATGGAACCACTCTCCTTTCAAGAGTGCTCCAGGACCACCCACTATCCTCAGGACACTCACAATGGGAGCTCATGCCAGAAAACACAGCAGTTCCTAGAGAAATGAGTCTTGGAATAAACACTTATTTTTGGTTTCACATAGCTGAGTGTGTTCAGGTGTGAGCAGTGGAAGACCAGCCATGCTTCTCTAGTCAAAGGTCTGTGGGGCACTGCTAAGCTGTGTGTGCCCAGCTGGTTACTGCTATAACAAAGCTTTGGAAATATAACACTTGCCATAATTTATAATGCTATTCAGAATAACCAAGTGTTTCAATACTCCCCCTTACCAGAGTGTCTTAATTACTCAAACTCAATTTTGAAGATATTTTCTTCTGAATTTACTTTTACTCAGAAGACATACCCAGCCACTGAGCACCTTGACTGTCTGGTAAATTTCTCCACACCAACAACTAAACCCACTGAACTGAATCACATGGTAATTATTTTGATTTTTTATTATTATTTTTAAAAAAATTTTTGTGGGTGAGTGGCTACTTGCATGTATGTAAGTGCATTCATGTCATGCAATGCCTGTGGAGGCCAGAAGAGGTTATCAGATCCCTTGGAACTGGAGTTAAGGAAAGTTGCTAGCCACCACATGGGTGTTGGGAACTAAACCCGGGTCTTCTTCTAGAGCTGTCAGTGCTCTTAAGAACTGAGCCATCTCTCTGGCTTATATTTTTTAATATTTTATTTATTATTTTTATTTTGTGTGTGAGTGTATTGCCTGCATGTATGTAAGTACACCTGTGTTGTACAATACCCATGGGGGTCAGAAAAGGGTATTGGATTCCCCTGGAACTGGAGTTACCAACAGTCATGAGCTGCCATGTGGGTGCTGGGAATTGAACCCAGGAAGAGAAGCAGCCAGTGCTCTTAATCACCGAGCCATCTCTCCAATCCCCTCATTTTATTTTTAACACGGTGTCTCGTATAGCCTAGGCTGGCCATAAACTCCTGATCTTCTTGCCTTAATCAGCCAAGTGCTGGAATTACAGATGTTTGTAACAATGCAAAACAATGTTTGAGGGAGCTGTGTGGTGGAATGGTTTCCTGACCACAAGGTCTAGCTCCAGCCTAGTGACATCATTGAGCTCTAAATAAGAATAGCAGCTAATACACCAAAGGACAAAACTTCATCTTCTTACTTACATGGGAAGTAAGTTGACATTGAAGAAGCAGAAGGTGGGATCGCAGTCACCAAAGCTTCCCAGGATATGGGAAAGAAAGGAGTGGAGAGACAGTATTTAGTAGATATAGGAGTGTAGTTTGATGGAAGGAATAATTTCTAATGTTTTATAGTGTGGGGTCTCTTCCTTCTGCTCGTGGGTCATTGGCCACTGGTACACGAGGGCAAAGGGAGCAGAAGCGACGAACGGGGTCAGGATGGCCAGTGAGCACTGACGGAAGAAAGCCCTTCCGGGGAGGCAGGTTCAGTGATACAAACAGCTTCAGACTCAGTGAAACAGCTCCATTTATTTAGTGGGATGTTAGGGAAAATATAGTGTGGAGGCAGTAGCCAATGCTTCAGCTGATAGGTGCTCATAGTATGCTTTATTTACATGTGGCAGGGGAATCCTATCATCAGACTATGGGGAAATGCCTAATTATCATATAGAAAAAACCTGGGGGTAGTTTTTACTCCAGGTAACTATGCCAAAGGTCATGTTCCAAATAAGGTCAGGCATCTGTGCTTGGTGGCATTTTCCAGGTAAGTCAGGCAGAGAGCAGGAGGCCCCCTGCTGAGAAGGAGCGTCCTTCCATATAGTGCCGAGCCCCTTAGAGCTACATGGAGGACACGGAGGACTACAACCCTAGCAGCAGGGCTCCCCAACATTATAGCACAACAGGATGATTATAGTTGACAACAATCTAATATTTCAAAAGTAGAGTGGATTTTTAATGTCCCTCACACAAAGACATTGACATTTGTCTGAGGTAGTAGATACATCAGTTACCTGGATCATTATACATCTTATATACATCTTATACATGTATAAAAATGTCTCCTGTATCTCATAAATATGTACAGTTACTATATCCATTAAATATACATATTAATGAAAAAAATGTTAAACTTTCACAAAAAATAGCAGTAAATCTAGGGAACATGGGCTGTCTCTCTGAGGACGGAGGTTCAGCCTGCCGCACTCCTCACCACAGACCAAAGCCTGGCATAGGACATAATGCAATCGCTAGGGCTTTGTGTGCTGAAATTAGCCTATGCTTGAACCTGGCTCACAAGGTGTGAGATTTGAGACTGTATTTCTTAGAGATCTCTAAGCCTTCATTTTTCTCTTTATATAATGAAGGTAATACAATTATTGAAGGGATTCAATAATTAAAGCATTCAACAAGAGTATAGGTCACAAAGCAAGAATTCAATCAACAGTAACTATTATTAAATTCTTAATATTTGCTTATTGAATGACCTGCAGTAAATGGCAAAGACCCGTAACTAATTTCTGAGCTTAACTGTCGTCCATCTACCCACATCTTGTGTCCTGCTAGGCTGTCCGTAACCACTGATCTAGCTCTGCCATCAATCTGTGTCTCTGCTCCTCTTCTAATTGCTATGACTTACTGAGCATCTCACCTCCAAATACTTCTCTTTGGATTGCCAGACCATAAACAAACTCCCTGCTAGCAACCACTCATTCCATCTTTGTAAAGGTGAATGCACATACTCGCCTGTCTACAGGTGCAGCCAGTCTGTCAGCATCTCTTGACCCTCTGTGAAGACTGTCTTGAACAATAAACTGCATGCAAGGCAAGAGGACAGAAGGTATTGTGCCTTGAGGATCATAAAATTGACAAAGGTAAGAAAAATGACGACGGGAGACTTTGCCTACAAGGAAATTTCCCGGAAGTCCACTCAACTGAAAAACAGTGATTCTATACACTTTCAGCTTACCTTGCTAACTACCACCTCAGAACACAGAGAGCAACATTAAGTAATTCATCTAACTTGAATTTTTTAATCCCCAAGAGTTGGGCAATAGAGGGCGGAGAGGTGGTTCAGTATTTAAGAGCACTGGCCTCTTGCAGAGGACCTGGATTTGGTTCCTAGCACCCACATGGTGGCTAACAACTGTTGATAACTCCAGTTCCAGGATATCTGACTCCCTCTTCTGGTCATCATGGACATTGCAGACATGAGTGTTCTTAAATACATTCAGGCAAAATACTCCTACACATAGAACAAAAATAAATTTAAAAAATTTTAGAAAGCAAGAACTGAGCAATAAATTAACTAGAATCTATGATCAAGAGAAAAAAAGACTTGACAAAAACCACAAAAAATCTATTCCATATTTTGAAAATCCTAGAGAAAACAAACATGATTCCATGGTACAATCTTAAAAAGATTCAACTTGGAGACTGTATTAAACAGGAAAATAAAAGATTTCCAAAGTGAATCCCTGATCTCAATAAAAAGGTGAGAGGAGGGCTCAGAGCATGTTTACTAGCTCCTTCATGGCTTCCACTCTGTCTTTCTCCAGCCAAAAATGCTCTTGTTTCAAACTGTGGATTCTGAGCTTGGGCTCCCACCTGCTCCACTGGCCCTTTCCCAGTTCCCTGGTAACAGATTTAGCTATAAATGGGAATTAAACCAACTAGGCCGAATAAGACTAAAAAGTTGTTTGATAGGCTGTCCAAGAAAAACCTTCCTCATTCTTCTGCAAGGTTAGAAAAGACTATTTCCTTCAGCAAATAGTCACATGAATGAGAAATGCTGTGGAACCAGGATTTCATGGAAGCCATATTGTGGTCATTATGGAAAAGCTTTCTTGAGATTTGGAAGCAACATAAAGGAGCTAGGACCACAGTGTAGGAAAACTAAGAGAAAAAGAAACTAATTCCTCATTAACACCTGAAGCCAAGGCTTGTTATTTACCTAAACTACTAAATCTGCCTTATTGTTTAAATGAACTTGAGTTGGGTTGCATGTTCCTTGCAACATAGGGAGTTTGCATATTCAGATCATAAGAGCTACATACAGGTCCCATTAATGAATGAGCTTTTTAAATGATAGGAGTAAAGGATACATAGAGATAAATATAAGACTGGATCATGTGGTGGTTTCAATGTAGGGCACATGTATTTGAACACTTGACCTTGGTTGGTGGTACTGTTTGGGGAGGGTCGTGGTACCTTTAGGAGGTGGTGGCCGAGCTGGAGGAAGTGTATCACCCGGGAAGGGCTTTGAGAGTTCATAGACTCGCACACTTCCAGTTTTTCTCTCTGCTTCTTGCTCATGTGTGAAGATGTAAGCTCTCTGCTTTCTGCGTCAGCTGCCTCCTGCCATGCCCCACCCCCACCACATCATGGTGAACTCTTAGTGGTCTGGAACTGTAAACCCAAATAAACTCTTCCTTCTATAAGCTGCCTTAGTTCTGGTGTTTTATCACAGTGACAGAAATATAACTGATGAAGATCTGTTGGGCTGGAGATTTAACTCTGTGGTGTAGTGGTTGCCTACCATATGCAAGGCCCTGGGCTGGCTCCCTAGTGTACACACACACACACACACACACACACACACACACACACACACAAAATCACACACACACACCTTCCATTTAAAATTAACTGAAAATCTAAGCATCAAAGTTAAAATGAAAACTCTGTAAAGGACATAAGAGCACAAATCTTTGCAAACCATGTGGCAGACAGACAAAGCTTTCATAAATATAACATCAAAAGCAGAATCCATTCAGGAAAAAAACTTTTGCTTTCCAAAAATCCCATTAATAAAATGAAAAGTAGAATCAGTCAGTCAGGTAATTTCCTCACAAGTCATAGCTAAGGACTTTCACACAGAATATATAAAGAGCTTTAATGATTCAATAAGACAAAAAGTTTTAGTGGATAAAGATTTAAATAGACAATTCATTAAAGAAGGCATGTTAATATGCACATGAAAAGATGCTGGAGTGCTACACCATTAGTCATGAGACAAAGACAAACTAAAACCATGAAGTCTATCAGTACACATTCATTAAAATGGCTATGAAGAGGCACCATACTGCTAAATGTTAGCAAAGATGTGAGGGCGCTAGAACCCCGTGCATCACTGCTGAGAGTGTAGATTAGTTTGGTCTCTCAGAGAAACACTTTAGCAATTGGTTTTTCAAGTTAAACATAAATCTGCCATAGTCCTCAAAATTCTACCAAAGAGAATATCTACCAAAGAGAAACCAAAGTTCCTTGTGTTGATGTTCACAGCATTCCTGAAAAGACTAGAAAAAGCCCAAATATCCAGAAACTGGAGACTGTATAAACAAAATGTGGTATGTCCATAGAACGAAATGCTACTTAGCAAAGAAAAGGAATGAAGCTAGGTGCGGTTTCACCACACCTTTAATCCCAGCACTCGGGAGGCAAAGGCAAGTAGATCTCTTTGAAGTCAGCCTGGTCTGCTGGTCTACATAGTGACTGCCAGACCAGCCAGGCCTGCATAGTGGGAACCTGTCTCAGAGGAAGAAAGAAAGAAATGAACAGTGAACTACTGTTAAATGTAATAACATGAGGGAAGCTCAAAAACAGTTTGCTGAATGAGGCGTAAGTAACAACGAAAATGAAAAGGCCAAAGCCAGGCGTGGTGGCTCATGCCTTTAGTCCCAGCACGTGCGAGGCAGAGGCAGGCAGATCTCGGTAAGTATGAGGTCAGCCTGGCCTATGGTCTATATAGTGACTGCCAGAGTTCCAGGCCAGCAAGGGCTACAGGGAGACCCTGTCTCAAAAAGACAAAAAAAAAAAAAAAAGGAAAAAGGTGAGCGGTAGGGAGAGGGCTTGAACTGAACAAAGCTTCTGAGCCCATGCTTCATGCCCCCAGAATAAGCATGGACTCTTTCCCAGGGAATGGGCTCTGGACAAAGCCTCAAATAAGGGTGAGAAAATGCTATTCGCTGAGACTGTCCATTCGTTCATGACGATGTTGGTAAAGATGATGGTGATAAACTGCCAGTTAGTGAGTGCCAACTCTGAGATGACTTCATTGCCCTTTACTGCATCACAGTCTTTAATGTTCACATATAATGGTAGATCTTACACTGCTTCCTCCTAGATAAAAAAGAAACGATAAACGCCAAGTAGGGAACAGTGCACAAATGGTAGGGGCAGGATGCAAAGCCAGGTCTGTTTGACTTGCAAGCCCTCGCTTTCAACTAGCACACATATTCCCTGACCCCACAGCATCAGCAGATGAATAACTGTCTTTAAAAAAAAAAAAATTCAAAAAAAAAAAAATCAATGAACTTAAGAGATGCAGTTTTAGCTGTGACTCCTATTCTCATTGTGAAGAGCATAAGCTAAGAATATCAATGACCATATCCACCACCTTTTAGTCCATAACACCCAGAGCCAGGCTTCTGTTGCTACTCCACACAGACTAGAACCTTCATTTTAGGTTTTAAAACCTCTTCTCTCTAAAAGGATAAAAGGTGTCCAATAAGTCTACTCAATTCCAGTCCTCAAGGAGAAAAATTTGTAGCAGGGATGCTTTCCAGGGGACAGAATGGAGCTGAATGTAGGTGGTGTTAACCCCTTGTTAATTAAGGTTAAGTTGGGAGCAAAGGGGATTTGAGTTGGTAGATCTAATGCTTCAGAGGCAAGAGGACATGGGTATAATAAAGCTGTAGCATTACATATCACAATCTTAGGACTGTAGAGGTGGCTCAGCAGGTGGTGCATTTGCCATGCAAGCATGAGGACTGAAATTCAGATCTTCATAACCCATGTAAACACCAGGAAGAAATGCCAGCCTGCCTGTAATCCCAGCACTTGGAAGGCAGGGGCGTCCCTGAAGCAAGCTGGCTAACTACTAATCAAATTGGAAAAACTCAGGGTTCAAGTGGGGGATCCTGCCTCAATATAGAAGACAGAGAATGATTAAGGAAGATACCCGACATCAGCTTGACCTCAACATGCATGCACACACACACACATGCACCCAACAGATACACAAACATACATACACACATGCATATGTACCAAACACCATACACATACAAGAAGAAAACTCACAATCTTGTCTCCATAAGTAGGATGAACAAGAAATTCCACAGGCTCTAACTGCAAGGAGGTGGTGGTCTCGTGTGCGTGCTGATTGAGAATTCAGCTACATAACCTTCTATGAACTGTTTATCTAACGTACTTATTTAACTAACATTCAAACTGACAAGACTTCCATTTCTAGGCCTCCTCTTTATGCTTTCATGTAGAAACGATCAGATGAAGCTCAGCTCCCACAAACTTTGCATGTTTTTGATTTCACACATAAACTGAAGGTTAGAATTTCAGTCTGTGTCCTCAGTCATTCAGGTTTTTTTTTTTTTTTTTTTTTTTTTAAAAATCCAAATACAATCTCACCTCATTCTACCAGTGTGTCTGCATGGTGCCACTTTCATGAACAACTAGCACTGTCATCATACCCATCTGATGGCCAGCTCTGTCACATTTCGTAAGATCTTTGAACATGACTTCAAACCCTGCCAAAACACAACCCAAATACAGACTTGCTTCTGTGTCTGTACAGATACGTAAAAGAAATGGATATGTCAACTTTCGATGGGTGCCAGCCTAACTGAAGCTTAACTACTGTCAACAAAGGCAGCCAGAGCTAACTAAGTCTGCTTTGTTCAAGGCTACGAAGACGTTCGGAAAGTTGAGGAAGAAATAAGCGTGTAGCGCATGGGAATAAACCAGCACTCCAGTGGCCACTGCAATCCACACCAACTTCGCATTCTGAGCTCTACTGCACTAATCACAGTACCCAACTGTATTACAAATTTAATTATCTACACCGTATAAAAGTATTTAGTTTATTCCACATACATCTCCCAAATAAAAACAAAACTATAATTATATGGAATATCAGTACTTTCACATATATTATCTCATTTTATCTCCTTAATGGCCCATCACTATAGATATATCGTGTCTTGATTTCGCAGAAAAAGAAAGTGAGGCTAGAGTCTGTATTTATGCAAGAATGCCCACTGACAGAGAGCTGGGACTCTACAGGCTCCAGACCTGTTGCTCTTTTCTTGATGTCATATCACCTGAACTCTAGAGTAGTGTGACATCACATTACTGGTAATATAGAGCTGCAGATCTACAGAGAGGCTTGATAAATGCATACCCATGCTACTCCAACCACCCCACCATAAGTAATCTGGGGCAGAGAAGGTGATCACTTTTAATTTTTCTGACTTAAAGAGCAGTGGAAATTGAGAGCAAACACAATCTCAGATGCCAGAGACCCTTCAGAATTTAAATCATCAGAGAAGATACTACCTGGGCTCTCTGCCTGTCAGGCTCAACCTCTATCCCTGCCCCTGCTACCTGCTGGCACAAGCCCACGGACTGTTAAATGCTGATGACTGATCAAGAGTAAGAAATGCAAAAATCCAGTAGAGGCACCAGGCTTTGCACATACTTGGTGCATTTAGCTCCTGCCCCACCCTATTCTCTCCTGATTTTCTTTAGGCCCAGCTATTTTGTCTCTACAGTCTGATCCTTTTCTTCTGATGTTTCTCCTCCTGCTGGGTCACTCTGAAAATAATATAATAGGTGTCATGACAGTTTTTTTCCATGGTCTTTCACCAAAACAAAAAGCCATATAGAAACTGTGAACAACACACAATCAATTTGACTAGAACAATGTCAGCTGGCCACTGGTCTGAGTCATCCACCTTAATTGCAACCAAAAAGCCCACAATTATTGCACTTAGCACAAACAAGATCAGGAGTAGATTGTGATTTAAGGACAATTCTGTTACAAGGCCAAAGTCACAGTTCTACAGCATTGAAAAGATCAAACAGAGCCCGAGGTAGATAGCATCCTGAGCATACTCCTTCACCATCACTGTCTTAGCGTGGTCATATGGAATATCCTGAAGCAAGCTAGTAATAGAATAAAAACCATCCTAACAGACCATTCCAAAATAATGCTGAAAGATGCCATGCCATTGACCTGCCATCCATACCTTAGGTAACCCAGCCACTGCCCATTTCCATTTATACATGAGGCATTTGGTGGGGGGGGGGGATCATTGTATTATCAAGCATCATCCTAATATATCAAATCGTTGAATGAAAGAATGACAGAAATATCTGATGTTAGTTTAATACTTTCACAAATAGGAAGAAATTATTCCTTTTATTATTTAAAAGACATTTATTGGACTGGCAATATCAGGTACAGGTACTTGCCAAGCCTGGCATTTGATTCCCAGAATCCCCATAAAAGTGGAAGAGGACAACTGAAGTCACAAAAAAATATACTTATTAAGTTTCCAACTGCAGAAAGTTCTGGACTCATGTTATCACAAGAAATTAACTGCCTTTCAAGTACTTAGAATCTCGCCAGCACCCTACACAGACAGAGCTCTGGATAGAGACATTACAAGAAAATACCCAGTTAGGCAAAGAAAATAATTTCTAAAAGCATTTTACAGATAGAACTAAGAAAACTGGATTCTTAGAATGATCAGAGACAGAATAAACATCAGTATGAGGTCCTTCTGAGCATCCATCGGGCTCAAGCAACAGGACAAGAGAACTGTGAACTCTTTTCTAATTCAAGACAACATTTTCACCAAGGAGGACATAGGTTTCCAAAAGACATTTAAAATGATAAAGGGAAAACATTTGGCTAGGCTAGGAAGGAAAAGATGTTCCAGATATGTTCATTCAAAACCACTATGTACTTGGAGAGATGCAAAGGTAAACCAGAACACTGATTTGGGGGGTACATAAATGGAAATAAAACCTCTAGTATTCTTACCTGTACTTCATTTAGTCACTCCCTAACCTACAAACATACATTAGACAAATATTATCTGCCTTTCTATTCCACACAAGGCATTTTCCAAGTACCATGGAAAACAAAAAATTAAGGACCACTCTCCAGCATTTGTATAAAATGAGAACATGTACTACAAGAACTTAAGGAGATAAGATGCTTTGCAAGTTCAACTCAGATCTCATCTCCCTTGATTTTATCATGCACCCTGGCCATTTGGCGCTATGCTTTATCACTTTGCAGTATTAGTGCATAGAAGAGTTCATTGCATATGTCTTATCTCCTCAAATATATTGTCATGCTCAGTAAATCACCAGCACCACCAAAGTACTAAGCAGAATATAGAATACACAGTAGGTCCTCAACCAATACTTACTGGAAGACAGAGTTCCTTAATATTTTTACATCCCATATATTCCAGGGTGGCCCAGAACTTGCTATGTAGCCAAGGATGCCCCTGAACCCTCGTCTTCCCACCTCTACCTCCTGAGTGCTGGGATTATAAGCATGCGACTTTATGACCAGTGTATACAGTGCTGGGGGTTGAAGCCAGGGCTTTGTGCGTGCTAAGCAAAAACTTTACCAATTGAGCTACATCTCCAGACTCTGAGTGCCTTTAATCTTATAGTGGTTTCTGTTCCAAAGCTTTCTCTCCTTACCTCCTCCTAGGGATATCTTCGAGGGCAAGAATTGTAAATACCCCACCTCAAGTCCCAACCCAGAGTCTGGTATATCTTCAGTGTTCAGTAGGTATTTTCTGAGTGAACAAACGTTTACTGGGAAACTTTCTAAAAGTAGCATAGGTATTTGGAGTTTCTGTCCGTTTATGTTCCTATACCTATGTGAATAAACGTCCCCAGAAAAAAATCTTCCATCTTCAAACTGACTTTCTCCTCCAAGGCTGATCAACTGATTAGAATTTCAATGAATGGGAAGAGTTTGGAATGTTGCAGATCCAGAGCCTAATTACCATTTATCTCTGGCCATCTTTAGCCCCCTAAACAGCCACTCCTTGCCCACCTCTGTTTCTGATCTAACATCCTGTGACTAACAGACAAAAACCTTTTAGAATGTATTATCCTAGTAGATCACCAGGTCTCACCAATCAAAAAGCTAAGACTGTCATCAGATAGCATCTGAGACCTATAGTAGAACCCCCCACCCCCACCTCCCTTTGCTATGACCCACCTACTAAATGTGTCCACCAATGTATTTGAAAAGTGTCTTAATTTATGACTTTTCTTTGTTCTGTTACTATAAAAAAGTAATGTAACTGTTACCACGCCAGAACATGGAATTTGGGGTAATCTGAATCTGTGTTCCCGGGCCATGGTCACTTATACATGGCTCCAGAATAAACCATCTCTTATCCCCTTTGAGGTAAGAGTTATGCTTTTGCATCAACACCTGTATAAAGCATCATTATGACTTCCCTTAATCGTCTTCTGCAACTATGGAGTCACCACCATTTCCACTGTTCAGATGAGACCACCACCACCAATCTGCTGAGATGGATCTGGGATTGACCCGGTGGGTCAGGCTCTACATGAAATGCCCCTTCACCTCTACCACAAGTCACAGAGCAGAGTGATTTGGTTTAGTCTTTGGCTCCAATTCACAGCTTGGCATATGATAAAGGACTACCAGGTGACATGTAAAATCTCTTAAGTCTTCTTTGACATACCACAGGAACACATTTACTCAGACACATCCAAGTCCTGCTGGTCCTGGTTGCCTCTGGTGCTTAATCTTGGTTCGGATTATAGATTGAAGTAGAATGAGCTACTCGTATGAGGAAATATCAGATGTATCCAAATGATTTATATCAGAAAAGAAAATCTCAAGTAAGTCTGATGAGGTGAATACCAAGTTTGTGTGTGTACAAGGAAGGATGCCTAAATCTAGAATCAAATCTAGGCCAACATCAGCCAGGGTAGAAATTTGGGAAGGTCAACAAATGGCCTAATACAGGCATTTAAGGTATTCATCCATATTAGCAGATTTTCCAAGCCTTTAAAAACTGCCAGTGACAACCCAAATTCATCACGCATGAAAAGTTAACTCTGGGGCTTCCATCCAGACTCAAAGCTCAGCTACCCTAACTCTTCTTTGGCCATCGATAGACATAAGCTGCTTTTTAATGCTCTCCTTGTACATGCCTTGTCTCCTGTCAGCAGCCAGAAGTTGGGATTTTTTTTTTTTTTTTTTATCAGGAATAAGATTCAAAGAGCCTGCCCTGCAGCAATCCCATACTGCACTTCTTTGTCAGAATCCTAATGACGAATTCTAAATACATAAGAGACCATCTCCAGCTGTAAAAGTGAAGAGCTTCCGGGGCCTGTCGAGTTCCCTGACCCCAGACCTATTTTTATATTTTGATCTTGGGGACCGTGCCTCATGACTTTCAGAACCCTCAAGTTATCCCCGGGGTTACAGAGCACCAGCTTAACCAGTCATAGCAAGACTTAAAACAGGGCAGCAAGGATCAAAGTGGCCAACAAACCCGTGCATTAGCCACGGGACCGGCCCCCAAGAGGACGGCATTAAGCCGCATTGTGCAAGTGGTTAAATTCTTTTCATGAAAAAAAACCTCAATACCAAAGACTTTTAGGTATAGGCATCTGAATAACTATTTTAGCAGCAACCCTCATTTTGATAAAAAATGTAAGAACAGCACTTCAAAGTCTGGTTGAAGCGAGGAAGAAACAGCAGGACTTGACTGTTATTTACTTGTGTATTTAAAGTCACCTAAACCCCCAAAGTTCAGTGTTCCTTGTTTCACATGTTCGTCAGGATAATATGAAAGGGGCTTTCCTGTATTCAAACAGGGAATATGGATGAGAGGCTGTTTTTTAAAAAAAGAAAGAAAATGTAAACCTCAGAGTCTGGATGAAGAGTAACATAGCCCAGAGAGGTTTTGTCAATGAACTGACACCTCATTTTTCCTTCCATTGTCTGCCTAGCCAGAGAGCAAGAGACTAGCAACTGGGATGATCACATGAAGGCGGGGAAAAACACAGCCGTCAGACTCCAACGACAAAGCCTACTCTTAACAATACCATTCCTTAAATCCAGACATTAGAGCCGAAGGAATGAGAAAAAAGCCACTCACTCCTGGATAGCTTACTGAGGATACTGCAGAAGATTATGCAAATCTTCACTTCATTGTCCTCTGCAAAATGTTTTCATATCAAGCCTTTTATCTGGGGAAGAAGAGATGCCCAACCTCTCCGCTCAGTAACAGCCAGCACTTTCTGTGTGGTTTCTGCGTAATTAACACCAGCACTAGACCTTTTCATTTGTGCTACTCAAGCTTAGGGCTTTTTGAGGGTGTCCACAGGGGAGCGGCCCTCACCCTTTGCCTGTGGCCCGGGAACCACAGCTTATGCTTAGATCTTTGTGCCATCTGTTAATGGCAGAGGGAGTGAAACTTGAGCTAACTTTTCCTTGACTGTCAGAGAATGTGAAAGCCCAAATCCACCAGGGTACGAGATGAGCAAATTATTGCCTTATAAAAAAATTTTTTAACCCAACAATTTCTAAACTGAGAATTCAGGCCAACTGCTTCATTTTCCATGTAGATTTTTACCTCGTTTTAGCTAGTTTCCATTCAAGTCTTAAGCACAGAAGTGCTAGCGTAGGTGGTAACTTGAATGAACCAAAGGGACTTTTTATTTTAAAGGATTGAACTTCAGCATCCACCTCATATTACTCAAGAATTGTATCACAGATGTGCCATATACAAGTTCCTGGCTGCCCAGAGGCTGTCAAGAATCCCTTGGGGGACATAACATGTAAGGCTGAATTTTATTTTTCTAATCAATTTCCCTGGCTTTTGTTAATTCAGTTCAAATTCATATAAATACCAGGAAAGCTGTCTTCATAATGATGGAAGTCATGTAAAAGCATCAAAGAGGCACAGCCGTCCATAATACTTTCATTTGTCATAATAGTTGGTGTGAGAATTTAGTCATTAGGAGTTTCCCAACATTTTAAAGGAAAGGTCAGTTAGACATAAAAACATGCTCTCCCTCAGATGGATCCCACTAGTCTGATAGTGACAAACCATGGCTGCCCTCTTCACCTGTTCTCTGAAAACTTTGATTATACTTACTAGACAGTTTGTTACTATCCCAAACCTGATTTTTAATCTGCTTCAAATAACTCGATGCTCTTGAGAGGAAGAAGTCAGATATGCTCAGGTATTGATAGAATAAGATCAGAGGTTCCCAAATCAAAGCCACAGAAATTCCCAGGCATCTCCCCCAAGCTGATGACATTTTCCTGAACTATTTGCCTTTAATCGTTAGCCTAGTGGAAGCTAAACCCTTGAATAAAATCATTCATAATGTGGGGAACACAGAGATAAAAATCATAAAGAACTCTTCTGAGGAGCCATATAAAGTTAGTTGCTGTTTTTCGTAATTCCTTGATTAGTGTCCTGACCTGGGCGGTTATCTTGGTAGGAAGCCTATGATTTGGCAGGCCATATGTGGTCATGTTGCATACTGTCTGAGAATGCTGTGCTTGCAATACATTTTTGTGGATTAATTCAAATAAATGAACTAGCAAGGTTTCAGCTACTTGGAAAAGTAGCAGGAGCCATTATTGTATGCCTCCAAAACATGCTACCAACTCTGAAGAGCCAAGAAATGCCACTTGCCTTGAGTAAGCCCCCCTGTGAGCCTGCCTAGATCAGAAGTCATGAACCTGCGGACCCTGTGTAAATGTATGGCTCCCTTACTGCACCAAGGGCTCTAAGACAAGGCTATTGAGCCTTGCACATTCCAGCAGTTTCTGGTGCAGGACACTGTCTTTTAGGAATGAGCCTTTTTTATTTCTTATTATAAACAACAAGCAGGAATCACTATATACTGTGGATCCCTGTGCAATCACTATACACTGCACTGTGGATGCCTGTGCAATCACCATACACTGTACTGTGGATCCCTGTGCAATCACCATACACTGTACTGTGGATCCCTGTGCAATCACCATACACTGTACTGTGGATCCCTGTGCAATCACCATACACTGTACTGTGGATCCCTGTGCAATCACCATATACTGTACTGTGGATCCCTGTGCAATCATTATACAGTGTCCTGTGGATCCCTGTTCAATCACTATACCCCGTCACTGTGGATTCCTGTACAATCACTATACCCCGTCACTGTGGAGCCCTGTGCAATCACCATACACTGTAACTATGGATTCATATTAAAAGATTTAGAAGAAAAGGAGGCAAAAAAAGAAAAAGAAAAAGCTTGTGAAGAATATGCCAAGTTCTCATCCTTTAAAATTCTGAAGATTTCAGTAGACTGCATTTTGAGTTTCAGATATTTACAAATTTGGCATGCAATCATATCTTTCTTTGTAATTACATTAAGAACAAGAAAACAACAACTTTTTAAAATGTTCTCAATTCCAGGTAAACCCTAAATAAAATAAATAAATAAAAATCTGCTCTTGAGATACTGCTGAAAGATGAGAAGGGCAAAATATAAATATTTTAGTGCAATTTTCCCTATGAGAAAATATTATCGTAATATATTCGACTTTATATATGGTACTTAAGCTTATAACTTGCTAAAATATTAGCATATGCATCATATTTTCTATAGCATTCAGCCTTATATAACTTGCTAGGGCTCTGGGAAGTTTAAAGGGCATGACTTGATCATCTATACTTATTAGGGTGAAAGCATGAATCTTCACAGTAAAAGACAGAGGCCCTCTAAAGTGATGCTTTTATAAATATACATCTAAATACAAGAGGCCACCTACTTCATGGGGCTTCCACACAGCTTGGAGGAATGAAACTATCCCAGAACAGGTTGATCTTGGAAAAACTACATAGCTGTGAAAACACCATTTACTCACTACCGAGAGTTGTACTTAGTATAAGCTGTTTAGACCACATGAAATCTGCAACACACTGTTAGATCTTTACAAATTTCATGAAATCTTTTTCGGATATCCAAAAAATCCTGAACCGCTTGAATCTATTGTCTCCCAGCACTGGGGACTGACCCGTAATCTCTTTCCCAGCCAGGATACCAAATCTGAACCCAACCTTGTCACTGATTCCGGCAGCTGCTTAAATTCACCCGAGGGGATGGCAGCAATCCTACTTCTAAGAGAACACCACAAGGGCTTACGTTCACTATGCCTTGAAGAGAGCCTGAAAGGGAAGGTCAAAGGTGAAGAAAAGATAAAGCACCAAACAAGGATATCAGTAACGTGGGGCCTTCTTGATGAAATCCAAACGTCTGATTCTTTAGGATGCAAGCCTCATAACTTCATTTCAAAGCAACCTCATTTTGCTGGTGACTGTGTGCGCATGTATGTCTGTGGATTTGTGTCTGGTGTGTGTTTGTGTGTGTGCACTCCGGGTTTGGTTTTGTTTTCCAGTCGGATCACTGTCCATCTAAAAGCCGTATTCAGTTGTCCCAAGCACTTAGTTTTAGACAGGCTGCATTACTCTTGTAAACAGGGGCTGCATCAAAGTGAGAGCAGACAGAGTGCCATCAGTGGATTAAGGCCTTCTGCATGATAAAGTAGCTTCCTGGGGGGGGATAAACTTAATATGTGAAAGAATGTTATTGAGAGGAATAAAGTACCAAAACTCTGTCATTCTCTTCGTGATGTCCAAATCTAATGCCTGACACTGGGGCCTTAGGACAGGGTTAGTGTTAATCAATGAAATGCCCATCTGTGTGCCCTGTCCTTATCGCTATTTAAAACTAGCCTAAACTCAATTATTGTCCCTTAGAGACCAAGATGGGATATTAAGTTGATTGAAAGGAATTGTGTCCCACAAAGAAATCCCAGTGTTAAGATGCAGAGGTGTCAACATTGCTGACTAAATTTCAGCTAAACAGAGATTAAATGCTAATTCTAAGAACATGAAAAATGTGCACAGACAACATCTGGCTTAAAAAAAAATCTTATTTGGAAATAACTGAATCTGGTAAACAGAAGAATCAATCCAGAGCACATTGTACTCTTGAAGATAAAATAGATTTTAAGACTTCTGTATCATTCTAACACAATAAATATGCAAGATATTAAGTTCAAACAAGAATTCAGTTCTTTGGCCAAATATGAGATAATTATTTTGAACTCATAATAATTGTTAGACTCATAGTGACAATTGGGAGGATATATCATTTAACTCTTGGAAACATGAAAAGGATCACCCCAAAAGAGCCACCTTATTCATAATGAAACAAAAGTGGTTTTTAAGGACACAGAGACGGAGAAGGAGGTAAGAAAGAGTAATAGCATTATGATCGGGAGTATTTGTAAGTGTGTTCACCACGTGGCTGTAAATCGGCAGCCTGTCCATTTCCATTCTCTTCTACGTTGCTCTGTGCCTACATTTAATAGCAGATTGCTTTTAGAACAGAGAAAATTCTCTAAAATCAGGCTCTATGGCATAATGACTAATATGTATTAAATATCCTTTGGAGAAATTTTCAAATCAATGATTAGAAAAACAGTTCTTCAAATGTGTAGGCAACTTAATCTATAACCATATCGACATGTTTTATAATGCTTCTTAATGCTACAATTATGTTTAAATTCAAATGGACTTATGGGATACCATATTGTAAGTTAATAACAAAGTTACAAATCAAGATGCTTATTTGCTTACTGCTAATGCAAAAGAATTCTCATTTCTTCTTACAATACTGGCCTTACTGAATATTGATAGTATATCAATAGTATATGAATATAATAATGATTACTTAAACTAGGCATGATTAAAGCACAAGAATAGGCTGATTTGTCAATGGAATAGATGACCCAAAAATATAGTGCGAGAAAATGTAACCTGCGATGAAAAAGGAGGCCGAAGGCAGCAGAGACAAGAAAAACGGACTCAGTAATCAGTGATACAGTCAGGAAGAAAAGCCAGCTTAGTCCTTCTCCTATACCACAGCACAAATGCCAGCCAAAGAAAAAAGTCCAGTTGGTTTTAAAAAATAAATCCAGGGCTGGAGAGATGGCTCAGCAATTAAGAGTACCGGCTGCTCTTGCAGAAGACCTGGGTTTGCTTACCAACACCAATGTGGCAGCTAACAACTGTCTGTAACCCCAGTTCCAGGAGTTCCAATGGCCTCTTCTGACTTCTGTAGGCATTGGATACACAGGT
Source organism: Nannospalax galili (assembly GCF_000622305.1). Classification (NCBI taxonomy): domain Eukaryota; kingdom Metazoa; phylum Chordata; class Mammalia; order Rodentia; family Spalacidae; genus Nannospalax; species Nannospalax galili. The sequence continues at coordinate 943,368 of NW_008331662.1, forward strand.
GCACTTACATACATGTACGTAGAACATTCATACACATAAAATAAAAATAAATCAAAAAAATTTAATTTGGTACATAATGCCAAAGAGACACCATCCTATCCTATATTTAAAGGATAAATGGAATCATAAAATTTAAAACTGCCTGATTTTATTACATATGCCATTCAGAAGTTGATGAAGTGCTTGCCTGCAAACATGAGGTCCTGAGTTCAATTCCCAGAACGAATTTTTTTTTTTTTTTTTTTTAAAAAGCTCAACACTGTAGAGCACACTTGTCATCTCAGTACTGGGGAGGCAGAGACAAGCAGGTCCCTGAGGTTCACTGGCCAGTCAGTCTAGCCTACTTGGTAAGCTCCAGGCCAGTGAGAAACTGTTCTCAAAAAATAAAAAAATAAGGTAGATGGCTCCTGAGGAATAGCACTCAGGTTGACTCTGACCTCAAGATGCATACTCATACAGGTACACCTGCACACACATGAACTTGCACATACATACACACATACTTACATACATAACAAAAAAAGAATTAAAAATTCTAAATATATAGCAAACTAGGGGAAAGAGTTTCAGCAACTATTATATAAAGAGGGCTAATATTTTACTTAAAACATGAAAGAATGTCTTACAGAACACAAGGCAGAGATTATTTTTCATGTCCCTAAGCAGAACCAGCTTGGTAGGCTTCAGCAGATGTCTCAGGGTGTTTATTCAGTGGAGTGTGTAGAGAAGTTGACAAGCAAACCTCTTAGACCCATTCAGGAAAATTTGAGTACTAGCATAATTTACCTTCACCTCAAACTCACCCATTTTGTGCAACATGTGGAGCCAGAGAGTGTCAATAATGACAGCATATATTTGGCTAATACAGAGTCCACATGACATGCTCAGATTTGCAAGTTTCTAGACAAGCATTCATTAGCATTGCTCAAGATGGTAGTGCAAAACAGATATGCTACTTACCTTAGCAGCCTGTACCAAGTAACCAGACTCCTGTTCCATATGTCTATTATTGGCAGACACTGTGGTATGGCATTATGACAGACTATTTTCTATAGGAAAAATTAGGCTACTAGCTTCTAAAATAGAAACTGATAATATGTACTCACTGTATATAAATTATATAATTTATATTTTCTCTATGAATTATATAATTTATATTTTTATATAATTTAGTAATTTTCTCTATGGGAAGTGTTTTCTGTCCCATCACTATAATAGTAGTACTTTATATTAGTTAGCATTTTTCACTGTTTTTCAAAAATGACACATCACCTAAAATAGGAGTCATATTCATAAGATTTGAGGGGTTTTATTGAAGACTGGTAACCTGGGAGGCAGAAGTCAGAGTTAGGACATACTGATTGCTTGACCTGATAGAATTTTCAAGTAAATAACCTGAATCCAGGATGAAAGGGCCCTTCAAAGAAAAGAAATTATGCTGCCTAAAATTATGTTTGGAAAGATCTAGAGGCCACTGAAGATGGCTATTCCTTGAGGGGCAGCAGATCAAGGGCAAAAAAAAAAAATTCTTTGCAAATTGTTCATCACATTAACCATCACCATAATAACTATAATATATGTATTGCTTACAAAGCACCAGAAATTATGCAGACATCAGATCTCATTCAATCCCTACCAACAACCCTGTAAGGTAAGTACTCACTCCTATTATTCAAAAGGGAAAAGTTAGAGACATTAGGACAAACGAATTACCAAGTGCTGAACTGTGATTTCATACAAAGAGGATGCACCACTGGAATTTTGAAGAACTAAAGACTCATGTAATAAACAAATTCTTCCAACATACTCAGACCTTTTCTTTTAAATATTTACAAAAGGAAGGGTTTAATCTTTAATTCAGGGTATGGGTAAAAAATGGTTTCCATATTTGGCATTTAGCAACTCACTTGTGTGAAAAATATTTATTTATAAGTCAGGCTGTATCTAACAATAAAATGAAGGCTGGGTGTGGTGGCACACACCTGTAATCCCAGTACTCAGTAGGCAGAGACAGGCAGATCCCTGTGAGTTCAAGGCTAGCATGGTTTATATAGAGCTTTCCAGGTTAGCCAGAGCTGCATAGTGAAACTGTCTTTAAAAAATATATGTATATATAAAATGGAGCATAATTTCAACCATTATTTTCCAATTTTAACAATTCATAGCGGGAGAGGGGCATAAATCACTCCTAAGATGAGAATTTCATACAGAAGCTCTGAAACTCAGAGGTTCAAAGGTAAGGTACTACTTTTTCTGTTCAATTATTATTTAGCACTTTCTGTTGTCAAGGCCAAAACTCACGTAATCAAACATTAACACCTTCAGCAGATATAGGGTAGTTTTGTTATTGTTGGTGTTTGTTTTGTTTATTTTGAAATGTGGTCTTATGGAGCCCAGGCTGGACTCAGGCTTACTATATGGCTGAAGCCCATCTTGAACTCTTGAACGTCCTGCCTCCACCTCCCAAGTGCAGGAATTACAGGCATGTATATGCCACCAGGATAGATTTTGAGAGGCCTGAGTTTGTATGGTCTTATAAACCTGTATATTTGTTTTCTTTACTTTTGTTTTGTTTTGAGACAGAGTCTTATTATATACCCAGACTAAAACTTGCAACCTCCTGCCTCAGCCTCTGAAATATAACAGGCACTTAGAAACTGCTCTTGCTAAAGAGCACTGGCTCCCCACTTGGGTCTGCAAGGTAACTAAAAACAGTCTGAAAGACTGGCATCTCTGCCTTCATTTCCCATCTCTCTCTCTTACTGTGGGTCACTTGTTTGCTCCTCCTATGGGCATGTTATTCACTCAAGAAGCGTCAATCCAGGATCTGGGGTTCTCTAATCTTAGAGGTTGTAGCTTTAGATGCTGAAGGTACAAAGATAAGTCAGCATCCCACTGACTTATGTTTCCTCTTCCCACTGAGCTTGGTAAAATCCCCTTGCTCCACTTTTCATCATTCCTTGTTTCTAAACACATTAAGACAAGAGGTCAATCTCAGGTGGTTTTGCCCCAAATTACAAGAGTGCTGGAATTATGTATACCACCACACATGACTTTTCTACCTGGTTTTAACAGTGCCAGATCATTTCTTTTACCCACATTTAACTTTGGTTAATGCCAGCTAGTATGCAGCTCTTTGGGAGCCAGCAGCGGCTGGCCTATGGGGTCACGGTTTACGCTTCCCCAGTGGGAGACGAACTTAAAATGACACTTGGAAATTCTATTTAAAGCTCGGCACATAAAATTTTAGCAAGTCCAGTCAAGCCTCTGCAGCACTTCAATTAAATAAAATTCTTCATTTGTATACCTACTCAAGTGGTCAAGTACTCAGAAAGCCAAGAACAGTAAATAGGAAACATCTCAATATGCTGATAGCAACAGACAAAATTATAAGCTTGACTATCTCACTTCAGTTCCAGAGACTGGTACATGATAGTGATTCTATTTACATATAACAAACAGGGCAATGGCCTTTGTTAAAAAAAAAAAAAAAAAACGGTTATTTAGGCACCGCTGAAGCTGCAGCAGGGTACCATGTGTCAGCACTGAGGGAAATGGTTCTGAAGTCAGAAGCATCCAAAATAGCCCCCAAATGTCAAAGTAGAAGGGAAAAAAAGAATGGAAAGGTTATCTTTCAGGGACTGAAGTGGGACCTGAAGTACTCTCCCTCAATTAGGCAAAGTGTGGTACAGCTGCTTAACCTGAATGTTACCTTGCTAACCCAGGAATAACACTGTAAATGAAAAATGTTCAATGATATACCTTTAATCAGTCAAGAGCCACATGAGCGTTTTGAGCAAGAGCAGTGGATTTCTGGCTTCTAGCACTTTAATCATTCATGAAGTAAGTCTTTTTTTTTTTTTTTAAACAACAGGCAAGCCTGGCCACTACTTGTTAGATGAGTTAAAACAGAACATGTGTTTTAGCGTAACTGTGAACCATCCAAGTCTTCAACCCAGGCTGGATAATTATGGTACCATGCCTGTGGAGCAGTGTGACAGTAATAATGGCTGGCATATATAAAGCGACTTTACTAAAATGCCTTGTGATTTTTCAGTCCTATTTTCTTTTTTCTTTATTTTTACTTTTTATGTGTATGCATGTATTGCCTGCATGTAGGTAAATGCACCCATGTTATGCAATGCCTGCGGAGAACAGAAGAAGTTGTCAGATCCCCTGGAACTGGAGTTATGGACAGTTGTTAGCTGCCATGTGGGTGCTGGGATTCAAACCTGGGTCTTCTGCAAGAACAAGTAGTGTTCTTAACTGCTGAGCCATCTCTCTAGCCCCAGGACCTATTTTCTTAACAGGCTATATTGCTGTGATAATTTTTGATTGATTTTTTTATTTTACATGTATGAGTGTTTTGTCTGCATGTATGTAAGTGCACCATGTGTGTGGAATGCCCAAGGAGGCCAGAGAGGGCGTCAAATCCCTTGGAACTGGAGTTACAGACAGTTGTTAGTCACCATGTGGGTGCTTAGAATTCAAACTCAGGTCCTCTGCAAGAGCACATAGTGTTCTTAACCACTGAGCCTCTCTCCAGTCCCTGCTGTGATGATTTTTTAAAGTAATGCTTTACTTCTTTAAATTTCTGTCTACACTGGAAAAACACTGATCTTTATTGCATTGACATTCTTTCTATGTTACCCATCCTTCAAAGAGTTTTCATAGAACAGATAAAATATAAACCCTGCTGTGTGTATGTTATAATATTCCCTTATAATAAAACTAGTATTGTGTGAAAGAAATAATGATAATTAGATCCTGGCACCCATTTCTTTCTTGAATTTCTGAATTCTGAAAGCATTTCTTGGCCTTCCAGGGCTCAAGGAGCACTGGTAAACATTTGAAAACTAAATGAAGGTTTTAAAGTCTCAAAACTGCCTCCAGGACCTGCTTGTGACCATCATCTTGAACTTGAATCTAAAGGGTCAAGTCCTAGGGCCATATTTACAGCTTTAAAGACATGCTTTTAAATTGATGGTGAGTCTTTTAAGACCTGTGATCAGGTGTGGGGGAAGGGGTCAGCCACACGTTCCTCCCCAAAGCTCTGCCTTTGCCTAGGGACTCTCCTCCCAAAGACCTCAGTGCCTTTAATTCTGTTATAGAGAAAGAGATGTCAGACAGACAGATACCCCATGCCCTCCTCTCTATAGCACTTTTAGTCATTTAACCCTTCATCATGTATTACCCTAAGGCAATAGTTCTCAGTGTAGCCTAGAAAGTATTGTGTGAGACATTGACAAGATGCCTTCATGAAAATGGCTCATAGCCAACTGAAATACTAGGTTTAAAAAGTATAACATATATCTTTATTAGGGATGTTTTGGAACCTTTTGAGTTAACACTCATTGGTCTGCCAAGCACAGGGCAAAGGGTAGGGAATGAAACAACATGCTGCCTATAAAAGACAACATTCCAGACAGTCCACCGAAAAGTGTAAGTTAAAATGTTACCTTGAATTTTATTTGGCACTGGGTTGCCCAAGATCCTTTGAAATCCTTCATACAATAGACCTTGGATATGGCTTGTATTAATATCTCCACTTACATCCACAAATTAATTTGTTTCTTATCTTGATAATGGTATTACTTTCTCAGTACTTGAAGCTAAAAACCAGAAGTCCTCTCTTCTACCCACCATAGAAGTCAGTGGTCATAAAATCCTCACAATCTGTTTTTCCCTTTTTTTTTTTTTTTTTCTTAAACACAAGATCTTACACTGCAGCCCAGACTGATCTCAGATTTACAATCATCCTCCTCCCTTAGCATGACAGGTGCTGGAATTTCAGGTATGAACCACCACACCCAGCCTAAATCTTCAAAATCTTTGTTTCACATCCATACTTACAGCCTAGCCCCCAGTTGATATTCTTGATTCTTCTTTCCTCTAAGACACACACACACACACCCACATTCCACACCTTTGCTCTCATCCACAGTAATTCCATATACCTACCTGAGCGTTTTCTTAGCTTCTTACTTTGGTATGAAATGAGGGTTGCCAATCTTGCTTCACATTAGTCCTCTCTTCCCTGTCCCTAGCTTTTGCCCAGCAGCATCTAATGTCTACCTAAAATCTGCAAGTTTGCCCAAAAGAGACTTGCTCCATGGCGTCACATGTACTAAATGAAATTCAACCCATTTTTCCAGGTAAAAATCTCACAACCTCCATGAAGATTATTCAAACCACCATATTCAGAATTGCCTTCTGGCCTGGGCTTCCGGTGTGTTTTATTTGTATTTCTAGCACAGCACTTAACACATCCTGCTCTGTATTCAAACCTTTTTATGTATTTGTCAATCTCACCTTCTGTCTTGTGAGACACTGAAAAACAGAGACTGCATCCTTTTTTTTTTCCCTCCAGAGCATCAGCATCTCGTACCACTCATAGTAGGTGCACATGATTACATTTGCTGAATGGACTTTGGACAAATTAGACTAGAAAGACTTGAGTTCCAAATGGGAGCCATAACAGGGTCATAAGCACTTATCATTGCAATGAAAAGTTTCCAGTAAACTGATCAGAAATGGTGAGCTAGTCACACACAGATACAAACTCAAGTGCTGTCGAGGGAGCAGTAAGGAATTTTAGGTACACCTTAAAAAATAGCAACTGAGTCCTTAAAGAGTTAATGTGCCAATTTCAGTTGGAATAGATCTCCTTAGAGCTCACATACTCCTCAGAAAACATTGGAGCTGGGAATAGAAGGAATTTATCCACAGCCCATTGAAACATAATCAGTTTCCAACACTTGCAATGGTGTAATGCATATTGGATGGTTGTTTCCTTCTGTTTTTAATCACCCATGAGTTGAGGTAGTCTATGTGTTCCCTCCCTTATGAAAGGCAGCAAATTTCCCCCAACATTTTCTCTTTCTATCTTTTCATTTAATATAAACCACTGGAATCACGGACAAGTATCTAATTGCCCAGTGAGGGAATACATTTCCCAGAATTCTATTATAGTAGGTGTGATGCTTAAGGTAATTCTGGTCAATAACATTTAAGGAAAAGTGATTGGAGCAATTTCCAGGATAGACCCTTAGAGAAAACTGCTGACTCTCTGGTCTTCATCTCCACTGCCTGTGGGATGGCATCCTGGTATGACGGGCGAACCTTCCATGGGATGAGGTTGATGCCCTAAGGACAGATCCATGACTGGTAGAAAGTGGCCAGTGTTTGGTGTTCCACGTGGAACAAGGTTTTTCTACTTCCCTGGAACACCTGCCAGCTCAAACTTTCAGAGAGAAGGAGTAATTTCACTATCTTGTTCAAGCATTCAGTGTTTCAGGCTCTGATAAAGTAGCCTAATCTAATAAGAACCCTTACATAAGTCTAGGGCTCCTTAGAAACTCTGCCCCTCAAAGTAACACCTGTTACCTAGTTCACAGAGTAAATACATTGGTGTGGGTCTACTGACCAGGCTAGACTACTATCCACAAGAAAAAAACCAGCTCATGAAAAAGGTCCACAGAATGGCTATATTTAGGTATTAGAAAGGAAAACAGAAAACCCAGGAGAATTGGGGCCTGGCATAGGGCACTGTCCAGAGGGACTGTTCATGCAAAGAAAGGCATGGAAGAAGAAGAAAAAAGCGAGAAGAATGGAAGGATTAATACACAGTGACCAATTCCACAGTTTTATCAAACATGACTGGATGGTTTCTCACTATGCTGAAATTTGAGGGAAGAGGTACTTTATTCTCACCTTAAATCTGCTCATGTACCATGGTCAAGGAATACATATTTTTTTTCATGGAATGAAATAAATAGAATAAATAAGTGAATAACTGACTGGTAGTAGATGGCCAAGTTTCTATTTTAATACCTGGTTTGCTATTAATCACTCATCCATCATAACTATCCCAGTAGGATCTCTCAAAACAAAATAAAATAATTTTGAATTTTCCACACTTGTGGGTGGCCATAAAATCCTCAAGTGTCTACCTGACAGAGCGATCCTAGGAAGCAGTCAGGAAGGCAGGTAACGGATGCCAGAATTAGAAGGCAGTTTACACTCTTCCGAATGAAGAACTGTAAAAGGAGTGATGGATTGTGACACTGAGAAAAACCTTTAACTAGGTTTTGCTCGGCATGGCGTCAAGTAAGTAGCATCAGCCGCATTCAGCAAAGCAAAAACAGTGTCTGTATGCCGAGATGTCAGCCTGTAACAGTGTCAGTCTCCAAAATAAATCAAGCAGCAAGTGGGAAACATATAAATAACTATACTTGATGCCAGCAACACTAAGTAAGAAAAAAAGCCATTTTAGAGGAATTTTCCTTGTTAACCACACAGTGGGCTAGGCTGAACAGGAGGGTTTTCTAGACTCATGGGTGATGTTTTCAGGTTTTATGTAAAGTAGGTGGTGGTCACAGGGTTTGGTGGAAAAAGCCTAAGTGGCAAAAATCAGCACCTCGAGCCTGTGCCTTTATTATACTGATAAAGCTCGTGTCTCTCAGCACTTTATCTAATTTCTAGCTTCTTCCTCATAAAATGAAGAAAGAAAACTTAGTTCTTTCCTTTATTATACCTCATCTTCTCACATCATTTAAAAAAAAAAAAAAAAAAAAAAAAAAAAAAAAAAAATACGTCACAGCAACAAAGGCTGTATATAAAAAAGCACAACCAACATAA
>NW_008331662.1:952136-1004744 GCF_000622305.1 Nannospalax galili
GGACCTTGTCTAGGGGCTGGGGAGATGGCTCAGTCTACAAAGTGCTTGCCCTATAACCATGAAGACCTGAGTTTGGATCCCCAGAACCCACATAAAAAGCCAGGAAGGTAGGCTATGTCTGAAATCCTAGTGCTGGAAAAACAGAGACAGATCCCTGGAGACTCCAGGGCCAGCTATCCTGGACGACATGGTGGTATCCTAGGCCAGTATTGAAACCTGTCTAAGTGAAAAGGTAGAAGGCACCTGAGGCCTGACACCCAAGGTTGTTCCACTGACTTCCACATGAACACCATGCATGGGTGCACGTGCACACACCCCGACTCCACCCCACCCCACTGCACACAAAATCTTAACAAGGATGCCAGCAGTCAAGGCTCAGATTTTGGTGGAGGAAGGGAGGGATGAACTGTTACCCAGGGAATAAGGTTTATGATTTAAAGTAAGTTAGAAATATATATCTTTTTCAATAACTCAATGATGCTAAAAAATTATTTTACTGTCAGTCAAGGCCTTGTATTCTATTGTGGTGGTGAAATGCTATATTATGATGGTGCCTGAATAAAGACAGTCTAGCTCTTAGCATCCATTTAAACCAAGAGTAGGGTCTGAACTGTTCTGAGAACTTGTTCCTTCAGATTTCTCCTGAAACTGTGCTCTCAAACAAAGGCCCTCCTCTCTCTTTATTGAAGTCATATATTCAGCATGAAATTGGGAAGTAAAAGCAGCCCTTTATCTGAGACGGATTTTTCCCTTTCTGACCCAACTGACTTAGAACAGCACATACAGCACAAACAGATGTCATCAGTCTAATCCCATCTAATGTTTGCAACATAAATGGAATAATTCTCACTGCTTCCAACTTTGCTGCTTTCAGAACTTTTGATATTCACAACATCCGCTCATGTACAATGTTCTGGCTGGTAGACAAGGAAGGGCCATGAGGAAGGATTAAAGCTATCTGTTTAGGTCACAAAAGGAGCCCAAAGCCTAGTAAGTTGCTTTACTTTATAAGCAAGCTGAGATAGTGTTAAATAATCTCAAATTTTAAGATTAGTTTTGTGATCACAAGGTTAAATAAAAGTCATTTCTCCAAAAGTCATCCCCACATTCTATAGCATAAAATGCAAATGTCCTTAAAATGGACATTGCACAGGCCTGAGACAGCTGTGTGATGGAACAGGTGATATTATCAGATTTAAGATCAAAAGATTCAGATTCAAATCCAACTTTGGGTTTCTACTGTGTATGTAATATGAGTTTCCTCATCTGTGAATGCGTGGGAGGAGGAGACAGAAGGTCCATAAATCAGCTTGGAGAAGTAAGTCATAGAAATAGGTTATCTGTGGTCCAAACAGGAAAGTGTGCTCTGTAACTGTAACATAAGCGGAACAGAGCCCTGGTATTTAATACAGAAATTCAGTATCTCTGAAGGTGGCTGAGAACAGAGGCAATCTTACATTACTGCAGAATTGGAAGAGCTTTGTTTATAGCCTTAGCTGTGCTTCCCAATATCTATACTCATGCTTCTAAGAGTTGGAGCTCTTTGGTGTCCTCCATATCAATGGAAAGACTTAATCAATTGTGCACATATGTTATGAGTTTCTTTAGGCTAGGTCTCATTATTTACCCACATCTCTATCCAGTTGGTTGCCTTGATGCTAAGGAGCTTCCAAAGCCAGGTGGCTGCCATGGGCTAGGGGATTAAGAACTGAACTTTTTGCCTCCTTTCTCTACTCTTTCACTTCTTCAAGGACTGGTATTTGCAGTGAATTCTCTAAGTGCCTACACTACATAAGACTCACTGAAAGATTCGCTTCATGATATTAATTCACAAGGATATTTCCCCCTGAGGTAATTTAAATCCTGAATTCTCACCTGCATTTGAAAGAAGCATTAGAATTAAATTAGTGATATGGCAATTTCTAAAAGGCATGCCTATATTTATACGCTCCTCCTTATTTAAAAATATATGTACTTGTATAAAATTATCACCTCTGGTGATCTGATCTAATTCTGTCAAATGGCTTCTCTTATGGAGTTTTCCCTTCAGGATCTTTTAATTATGACCTCATTCTCTTCCTTGTGTGTGCTAATAAACTACTAATCCAAACAATTATAATTAGGAAGTTTTCTAGCTTGGAATAGTTAAGTTGGTTATGAGGCCACCTGCCTCATCGACAGCAGTTTATGCTGAGTGGCTCAGTGGGCTCAGGACACAGTTTTCTTGGTAACATTCCTAATCTTCCAGTAGATAAATGTCTTCTTACACATATAGATTTTCTGTCGTGTAAATGCTCTTCCACTAGTACAGGCTCAATCTTGCTATACTGTGTGATTCCTTGTACATAACCGGTCCTGTGCAATATGCATGTCCTATTGCTGTAATAAAAGGATAGCTTGTTTACAACTGGCCATGGTGGGCTGTTAATTTGATATTTCATCAGGCTATATCTGGTTGCAGAGACTTACAGGAAGTTCCCCTATCATTTTCTATTTAACTGTCTGACTTTTGTATTTGAAAGGAAAACTTTGAATGTGCATTTAGCTTTTTCTTTCTGGCTCCCTTCAATACCATTGCTATGATTTTCAATGGATGAACAGTACCTTCGTGGTTTGCATGATTATTAATGCTTATGACTCCCACAACTTATGGACAGATTCTTTACTTAGAAAGAAAAAGTAAGACAAAAATACAGAATCTAACAGGTGTAGTGGCGCATACCTATAATGCCAGAATTTGGGAGGTAGAGACAGAAGGAACTGAAAGAAAGATCACCCTTGGCTGCAACGCAAGTTCAAGGCTAATGAAGGCTTGATTAGAATATTCACAACCTTTAAGAATAGGAGGTAGGAATTGGCTAGGCAATAAGGGTGAAAAGACCCCAAAGTGATGTAGCCAGTTTCTTGGCTAAAAGTCAAAATGTCCTTGGGCTTGTTAGCAACATACTCTGTTCCAAGGCCAAAAATGTCAAAAGTATTTGGGAGCTTGTATCTAATCCTTAAAAGATTATAGGGTTACCTCTTCAGAGGGGGGAATGTTAGAGTAGCCAAATGGACTATAAAGAAAGAAAAACAAAAGAAAGAATATATGAAGTTATCAAAAAAAGTGATGGGGAGATATGGGAGGAGTTGGAGGGGAAGAAGTGGGCATGGATTTGATCAAAACACCTTATATGCATGTATGAAATTCTCAAAGTTTTTGTAAAATTAAAAAAAAAAAATTTTGCCTTTAAAAAAAGAATATTCACGACCTTAAAAGCTTCTCAGAAGAGGAAAGTTCCTTCTCTGGGGCCTTCCAAAAGGCCAAGCCTGCCTCACCTGTCTTCAAAATGTTTCACAAAACTCAGTGATACAAAATATGATCTTCATCACTAAATTCTTCAGAAAACTCTGTGGCAGTCTCACCTAACTGTGAACCTCATTCCCACTTTCTCAAACACGTTTTCCTTCCTTTACCTTTCTCTCTGTTCCTCTCCACTCCTTCAACAAACTTTCTTGTTCCAATGTCATTATATCTACAACCACCTTGGATTCTTCACATGATGCCTTCTTAACATTTCTCCCCTATGATCTTTCCAGAACCAGTAGGACATATTGCTTTTCTTGTTGCTATAATAGATATCTAACAAAAGCAACTTACAGGTTGATTTGGGTTCACAGTGTCAGGGCTCAGATCATCATGGCAGAGGAGGCATGGCAGAGAGCTGACTCCAGCGGTGGCTGTGGGAGTAGAAGGTTGCTGGTTGTAGTGTGGTCGCAGTGAGGAGCAGAGAGAGATGAATGCTGGTGCTCACTTGCTTTCCTCTTTTTCTCTTTTGACTCAGTTTACACCCAACTCATGGGGAAGCATCACACATATCCAGAATGGGGCTTCCTTCTTTAGTTAAACCTTTATGGAAGCACCCTCAGAGATATGCACAAGAAAAGACATGTGTTCCAATTCCAGTCATGCTAACAATGGAGATTAACCATCATGTAGTGTGTGCCTGAAACATGACAAAAGACAAGCTGCCACCCGCAACAGCAATGAATGACCTTTCAAGTTCCTTTCAACTTAAGATCTATGGTTCTTTGGTTCTATTTATGTGCTTATACCTTGAACTAAGGCTATAGCCAGTGGGACAAAAACGAAGAGATGAATCAAATTTGTTAAAATTAAATGCACCAACACAGAACCAAGGATAACTGCAAATGAGACACACGACACAGAGTATTATGATCACATTGCCTGCATGTCTCGGGCAGCCATAGTATTTTCTGAAAGGCAGGGCCACCAGTGAAGACGAGCAGTTATGCTTTGAACTGTTTTGCATTTGGCATGAATCTTACAAAGTCCAGTTTTCTAAAATATTTAAAGGTGAAAGTAGCAAATAAATCTTACATCTTTTCTACAAGCTATCACTTTGAACATTGCAAACTAGGTTAAGGGAGATACAAGGGAAGTGACGGGTGGCTCACATCTGATACAGGCTACATAGTCAGCATCTATTGAATGCCGGTTCTATGGCAGTCTCAAGGCCAAGCAGTTCACAGGGGCTCCTCTTTTGCCCTCCATTAACCCTGTGAGGTTACTGTTTTAGCCTCATTTTATAAATAGGGAAACGTTAGATCATTTGCTTCAGGCCAAACAGTAATAGAAGTGAGGCCTGATTCTAGACCCAAGCCTGTCCATTCCAGAGCACAAGCTCTTTACAGAAAGATCTTTAGGACTGAAGTCCTTAATATTATGATCCCTGGCTTTCAGCCTACACTGGAATCCAGCAGATAGTCCATATGCCAAAGCATAGTGATGATATTTTCTCCCAGAATTGGCAAAGCAAACATAATCTCAGTGCCCTGGGCTATCACACCCTCACAGATATACAACATCAAATATGCTCCTCATGTTTTGCCAGCCAGGTGGCCCTGTGCATATGGCAACCCCACTTCCTAGCAGGAGCAGCACAGGGGGAAACAACTTGAATGATGGAAAACAGCAGGTATTTAAATACTTCCACTCAGACAGCAGGTAGCTTGTTACCTGAAATGCCCGGGATCCATCATTTGGCAAGAAGAACACAAATACCAGACACTGATTTCAGGAACACAGCCGGAGAATACCACTGTGCACACATTCATGTTAGAAAAGGAGGTTTTCCTTTTCAGATCTGCATTGCCTGTAGTATCCCATATTCCTTCCCCTTCACGTCTTAACCCTCACCTCTTACCAGTGAGCCTAGAATTTTTCTCAAGAAGCCTGAACAGGTCCACATCCCTATCTCTCCTACTACTTTGGAGAGCCATATCTGAAGAGCTAAAGGGATTATGGAAAGCAACAGAGACATTTTAATGTGCTGACATTATGCAGTACCAATTTAAACCCATGAGTCAGCTCACTGGGAACTGGCAGAGGGCATTGCTCTGCGTGGCAATCTGTCTATCAACCAAGAAATCTGACTAACAAGGAACTTTACCCAATGTCTTAAGGCTAAGTAACACCATAACACATTTATGTCCCCTCCCTTCCTTCCTTGTTTCTTCATTCCATTTTCCGACCTCCTGTGAATGTCAGTGGCTAATTACTGAAGTTCTGCTTCCTCCATAAGGAAACTTGAAGGATCATCAGAAATCACCAAGATCCTGACAATACTCAGTCTTCCCTTCCTAAGTTTTTCTATGCCACTCATTTGTAAATTATTCAGTTGAATAAAAGCTCCTTGAGGACCATGATTTCAGATGATCTATACCAGAGCTCCCAAAGGCATTGCTGGGCAATGAATCAGTAGAGTGATAAGTGTTTCTGCCAAACATCCATATTTTCTCACTCCAGAAAGATAAACGCAATCATGATACATACCAGATGTTGAGGAATGTTGTTCCCTTAAGGAAAAGAGTGTTTCTTACTTTTGTGGAGGGGTTTTATATTTAATTGATCTGATTACAAGGAGCCGAAAGACCTTCACTCAATCTGAGTCAAGAAAATATTGAAAGGTGACAAGCATTTTAATGGAACAATACCCTGGGGTAATAACTAAGATAGTGAGCTGAAAGAAATACAAGAACTAAATTAAAAAGGGGGGAGGGCTGGAGAAATGGCTTAGCAATTAAAAGCATTGATTGCTCTTACAGAGGACCTGGGTTTGGTTCCCAGCAGCCACATGTCAGCTCACCATCTGTCACTCCAGTTCCAGTGCTCTCTTCTAGCCTTGACAGGCATTGCACACTCAGGTGCACTTACATGCAAGCAAAACACTCATACACATAAAACAAAAATAAATAAGAAATACAAGAACTGGGAGCATGGCCTACGAAGATGGCTGAGTCAGTCAAGTGCTTGCCATACAAGCATGAGGGCCTATATTCAGATCCTCAGCGTTGGCTGTGGCAACACACACCTGTAACCCTAATGCTAAGAGAGAAGACGACTGGATACCTGAGTACTGGGTTTGAGTACTGAGAGACCCTGTCTGAAAAAATAAGGTAGAGAGTGACTGGGAAGACACCTGACACCAACCTCTGGCCTCTACACACATGTGCACACAAGTGAAAGCACACTAGCACATACACACGCATACACATACAAATATGTCACACAACACAAGGGCAGGCATTGTGTGTGTACCTACTCCCACCAAAAATAATAATAAGAAGAAAGAAAGAAAGAAAGAAAGAAAGAAAGAAAGAAAGAAAGAAAGAAAGAAAGAAAGAAAGAAAGAAATTCAAGAACTGCAACAGGATCCTGTCCCACCTCCTTTCAGACAAGTTGTCTAGTTTCCCAGAGGAATCTAATGGGTCCAGTCCACCTCCTCACTCCTGTTCTCAGTTCCCTCCCAGGGTCTTCCCTGGGGGTCAGGCACAAATAAATATGTCTCCATAGAAAAAGACAGGATGAAATCATTAGTCAGATCTTGAGAGTTGGGGGGCTTCTTTTTAAAAATGTACTTCATTACTACTGTAAGTACTCACTTATATCTTAGATGATTTAATAGGCTTCCGTGATCTATAAACTACCTATAGGGTAAAGTCAGAATGAGGTTATACTTTTAGGTGCCAGTCAACAACTTATAACAAATAACTTTCATGAGTCTATCTGTAAAATGGGCAAACATCCCTTAGTTGTCACTTTCTCTTTTCATAAACTGGGATCAGAGAAGTATTGTGACAAATCCTGTAATTCCAGCACTCAGGACACCGAGACAGGAGGATAAGGCATTTGAGGCCATCTTGGGCTACATGAGATCCTGCCTCAAAACAAACAAAATGGAATCATCTACTGGAGAACCTCTCCTTGTAGGTTGGAGGAGTTCCTGCCCCCACCGTATCACCTACATGAGGATCTTCTGGGATCCCCTCTACTCTCTACCTCTTGTAACGTACTAGCCAAGCCCCCCATTCAGTGTACCCATACACTGAAAATCTACTTCCGACAGTTCTTAGAATTGGCCCCCAAGATAAGTGATTAGCAAGGAAAATTATAGGAGCCTCAACCGTTTCGCTAATTAATCCACTTTTTGCCTGTGTAATTTTGATGTGAGCAATCATCTGGGAACGTAAGGCACCAGGGATTTTCAAATTCCTGAGTTCAAATGAATTAGACATACATAATTAGCACATTAACTAGTATTTTCTAGGTATACAAACTGTACTTGAGCCTCAGTGACAAGCTTATAAGATGAAGCTGAAATCTATCTAGTGTTTGACTACTGGTATCTTGGGCTAAGCGGAGTGCTAGCTGATGAATTGTGGGTGTTTAATAGTAATGATGATGGTTAGAGCCAAGTCCTGTTCAAAGTGGTTTTTTCGTTGTTGTTTTGTTTTGTTTAAGGAACTAAATTACCATCACAGACTCTCTGAAAAGAAAGGGAGATAAATGGTGAGTGTTCTAAGGTGAATATTTATTCTCAACTCCTCCTCCATCTGCCTGAACTACAGATGTTTTTTAAAAGAAGCAGTTGTTAAGAATACTGAGAGGGCTGGAGAGATGGCTCAGTGGTTAAGAGCACTGGCTGCCCTTGCAGAGGACCCGAGTTCGATTCCCAGCACCCGCATGGCGGCTAGGAACCATCCGTCCTTAACCCGAGTTCCAGGGGAATCCAAAGGCCTCCTCTGATCTCCGCGGCACTGCATGACACAGGTGCACTCACATACATGCAGGCAATACACTCATACACATAAAATAAAAATAATTTTTAAAAAAGAATATTAACTGAGGGGCTGAGGAGATGGTTCCAAAGTGCCTAATGTGAAAGTACGAGTACCTGACTTCAGATCTCCAGTGCCCACACACAAGCTTGGTGCCAGGGTGTCTGCAATCTCAGAGCTGGTGGGGGCACAGACAGGTGGATCCCTGGAGCTCATTAGCCATTCAGTCTAGCTAAATCGATAAGCTCCAGGTTTAGTAAGAGAACTTGTCTCAAAATATAAAGTGGATAGAGATCCAGTAAGATAAGTGCACACACTTGCATGCATACATTCACACACACACACATACATATACCATACACACTAAATAAACAAATTAATAAATAAATGGGGCTGGAGATGACTCAGTGGTTAAGAGCACTGGCTATTCTTGCAGAGGACCTGGATTTGATTCCTAGCATCCAAAGGCAGTTAACAACCACCCCTAACTCCAGTTCCAAGGGATCCAACGCCCTCTTCTGATTTCTGTGGGCATTGTACAACACAGGTGCACTTACATGTATGCAGGCAATACACTCAGACACATAAATAATAATTAAAAAAAATATATATATTTCAAATATATTACCTAAGAGCTAGAGAGATGGCTCAGCAGTTAAGAGCATGTACTGCTCTTGCAGAGGACCTGAGTCCAGCTCCAGGGGATCTGACACCCTCTTCTGGACTCCATAGGTACCTGCACTCACATGTGCACATATGCACACACATACATAAAAACAAAACCCTAAAATATGTATTACATTAAAATGCATATTGCTACTGAGGTTAAATATTATTCTTCTAGAACGCCAATCTCTACTTCTCAACCTGTAAGTACTTTTCCTTCCATAGAAAGAGGTTTAGTATTCTACAAGCTGCCTGGATAGTTATCTGAACCCACACCCACTCTACCCCCATGTATGCATTAAGCACCTAGCCAATAAGCAAAGACAAGGTGAGGCCTGAGAAAAGACGATTTGATGTCATATAAGAAGAGCATCTTGGTAGTTAGAACACTAAAATACAAAGTGTTTTCAGTACCAAAGATTTCGGAAAATCTTTTAGTTAGTAAACCAAAGGAACAGAAGTCAATGAGTAATTATTAACCAATGTGATTATATAAATGAGATGAGTAACAAGAAACTCACAAAAGATATGAAAAGAACCTCACACCACACACATTTAAATTCATCCCATTTAAATACCCTAACCCATAGGCTGCAGACATTTTTGTGCACACACATATTCATGTGCACATGCATTTTCATAGACATGCATTATGAAACATCCAAAATCATTGTTTTTAAGTGTTAATGCATGAGTTCAACTACTTGAAGCAATCCAAAGGGAGCCATATAGCTTTTGTCACTGACAAAAGATTTGCAAATTCTTCTTAGTCATCTTTCTTTACTTAGTATTTTACTAGTTTTATGTGTATGAGTGCATTGCCAGTATGTAAGTGCACCCATGTCATGCAATGCCCATGGGGGTCAGAAGAGGGCATCAGATTCCCCCTGGAACTGGAGTTATGGACAGTTAATAGCCATGTGGGTGCTGGGAATCAAACCCACATCCTCTTCAAGAGCAGCCAGTGCTTTTAACTGCTGAGCCATCTCTCCAGGCCCCACCCCCCAACACACACACACACACACACACACACACACACACACACACACACAGTCACATTTCTATCTGCAGGCCCTAACCTAGTCTCTAGCCCAATAAGAGACAGTTTAATTATAAGAAAAATGAAGGAAGGTGGTGACAGAGTGAAGGATGGAGAGAGATGAGGAAGGGAAAAGGCAAAAAAGTATATTCATTACTTTTTTCAATGCTGTAATAACATAGCCTGACAAATGTAACTTAAAGGAGAAAGGTCTATATTGGCTTACAGTTGAAGGGTAAAGGCCATCTGATGGGGAAATTCATGGCAGGAGTTTGAGGCAGCTGGTCATATTGTATCCACAGTCAGAAGCAGAGAACAATAAAGGTGTTCAACTCGCTTTCTTCTTTAAATTCCGTCTCAGAACACAGCCCATGAAAGGGTGCCACCCACTTTTAACAGTGACTCTTCCCACCTCAATTAACCTAAGGTAGATAATCACTCACAGACATGCCCAGAGGCTTATCTCTTTGTTCTAGATCATTCAAGCTGATAACCAACATTAACCATCACAGAAAGGAGGGAGGGATGGAGGGACAGATGGAGAGAGGGAGAGAGGGAGAGAGGGAGGGAGGAAGGAAGGAAGGAAGGAAGGAAGGAAGGAAGGAAGGAAGGAAGGAAGGCAGGCTATGATCAAGGAATTCCTAGAGGTAACAAATAATTCTATTTTCTATCCATCTAATGTGTTCAAACATTTCTTTACTTTTTTTTCTATATCTCGTGCTTACTATCATTCCAAAGACAAATTTTCCAATTTATAATCTAACCTCTGATCCTGCTCCTTTCAACCCATAATGAAGGTGAAAAATATTCTACACAACACACCTACATTTATTTCTTAGTGACTCAGAGATTCCCACCAAGTTGCATCTCCTCATCTTCAATTTGAACCCTTGAGTCCTGGTGTAAAGGCATAAGTCTTCCCTACCTCCTTCCCCGAGTCTTGCCCTTCTTTTAGCTGACTCAGAATGAACTTCCCTGAGCTGTAGTTGGGCTTCTCATTCATGTCCAGTCTCACAGGTTCTCACTTGTCTCAGAATAGAATTCTCTACCGTGATGTTTCCAAGGACCTCTTGTTCGGTCACAAGGCTGTGACTACCACAAGGTGCCTCTGTGGTGTCTGTTACTTGTGAGACCTTCTGGCTTCATTTTCATCATCAGAAAAATAAAAATACTATCAAGGATAATAGAGATGCTCCATTAGATACTGAAATCCTATAAAAAAGCATTTTGTAAATTGTGAAGAAACATACAAAGACTGGTGAATTTTTTTTTCAGAGCATTTCTCATAGAACTATATCAAACATGGGGGCGGGGGAGACAAAAGTAAAGAACAGTTGTAGCCCTTGGGCAGTCAGGCACATCCATACTAAAACCAGTCATTTCTTTTACCAGCGCAGTGGCATGGTGGAATATAAGATTGGTGGTTTGCTCTAAGATTGATGTTTTCTTGTTTAGTTATTTATCTCATATCCAACAGAAAAATGAATGTGTGCCTCCTGCTTTATACTTACCATTGTAGTTTGCCAAGAGGCCAGAGAGAAGCTTCAAAAGAAAAGGACACACACCAGGAGGAGGGAGGCAGGGCTGTAAGTAACATGGAAATGACTCACAGAGAGCGCCTGAGAGATGGAGGCACTCTCACCATAACTCAGTGACTGTGGCACAAAGTGCAGTACCGGATGACAGCAGATGTGCATGGCAAGGGGGACTTGTGTTGCTGTGAGCCACGGTGTCTGTCACATTAAAATCTGTGTATGGTATGGGCAGTGAGGTTTCCCAGTTTCTTACTTGTTCTAAAAAAGAAAAAAAAAATACCCCACTAAGTGGGCAGGGGATTCTTTTTTTATGTTTTAACATCACAAGCTAGTTAAAGGTATTCTTCAGGAAGCCCCTACAGCATCTCAGACTTAATTTCAGGATGAAGAGGAACTCAAGAGTCCATTATTTCAGAGAGAAAATCCGCATTGGAGAGCACTCAGTTCCATCACTGTGGTTATTTCTGAGGTTAAACCAAATAAAACCTTCAAAAGTGTGAGTAACTACCCTGAAATTTCTTTTCCTGTCAGGAGCACTAATACTAAATTAGATTTAAGATCGCAGATGCAAGAAATCACTGTGGAAGTTTCTCTTTCCTATTCTTTCTTGGCCTGGGAAATTCCTCACTGTAGACACTTGGATTAGAAACACTGTCATTTCTATTACTGAGTCTCAAAAATTAGTTAAACTTCTGGGCGTGGTGGCACACGCCTTTAATCCCAGCACTAGGGAGGCAGAGGCAGGTGGATCTCTATGAGTTCAAGGCCAGCCTGGTCTACATAGTGAGTTCCAGGACAGCTGGGCTACAGGTCTCAAAAAGACCAAAAAAGAAAAAGAAATTAAACTATCAAAATGTACACTCTTTAAAAGCAATAGAATACTTTCTGTTGTTCTCAGTTAGCTGTCACAGAGGTAGATGCCAGTGAGATCATGAAATGCTCATCTGACTCATTATTTTTCAACTGAAATTATATAGGTCTGTGGTATATATAATGTCAGTTAGTGCCAGGATTTATATGTGAAGAGTGTGTTCCCTATCTGTAAGACAAGCAATTCTTTGCTGTTCAGAATTTCCAGGGACTAAAGAATCTGCATATGAACAAAAAAAGAATCCACAATGAAAATTGATGTATTCCACAAGCATTGGTTAAAATGAGGTGTACTAAAGTTAGGCTGTTTTGCCCAAGGTCCCACAGAGGACATATGGTCAAGCAAAGATCTCTGATCTGGAAGCCCAGTGTCCTTATGGTCCTATGGATCCCTTAGGCTCCAACCAAACTCTGCGGGAGAGATCAGAGATACACTCATTCAACTTTCTTCCATTTTTTCAGTAAATGAACTTTGTCTTACTGCAAACCTGGCAGTAAGACAAAGGGCATGTGGGACCTGGAGTCCAAGGGAAAGTAGAAGTTGACCAAAAAAGGGACCAAGTACCATAGGCAGATTCTCATAAAAGTCAACTGGGATGATGAAAGTAGACTTCCAACGGGTAGTATTAAGCTACTTCCTGAAGGATAGGTCTGCATGTATGATGGGTCAGAGGCAGAACTTCCTGATAACTGAAATGCATGGTGTTTAGGGTTTAGAGAGAAGGGACACTACAGATACTGTAATACAAACTAAGTGTAGATCATTTTAAAAGTTGAAAGATGCAGATGGGGAACAGATCCTAGAGACCTTTAAATGCTAGGATAAGAAGTTTTGAGTTTTGCTCATCTGTTTATTTTATGTTTTGAGACAGGGTTTCACTCTGTAGCTCAGACTTACCTGGAACTCACTATATAGATCACATTGGCCTTAAACTCCCAGCGTCCTCCTACCTAAGTAGGAGAGAGTACTCCCAAGTACTGAGATTACAGGCATGAACCTCTATGCTCAGAGAAGCTTGTATTTTATTTATTAGGTAATGGAAAAGTGTTTAAAGAGTTTAGCTGATGAGTTACTTAGGCAGAGCTTGGCTTTGGAAAGATGAATATGAAAGGAAGTGTGCATTGCGTAATTAAATTCTGGGAGAGAGTCTAGAGGGCAGACGAATATAGTTGCAGCCCACATGAGAACTAGGGAAGGGTGTGTCGGAGCAATGGCAGTAAACTGGGGGGAAATGGCAGTAAACAGGAGCTGGAATTCTTTACACAAACAAGGCCAGATAAGCTCCTGAAACAGTATGCTCTCCAGTGAACCACATCCTCTAGAAATAAAGCCCAGCATGGATATAAGCCTCAAGTCTGGCAAGCCCACAACACCTCCAGCCATTCAGTTATCACTCGAAGCATGAAGCATTGTAAATATAGAAAATACCAAACTTTGGACTGGAGAGATAGCTCAATTGGTAAAGTGCTTACCTTGCAAGCATGAAGACCTGAGTTCAAGGCACAGAACCCGTGTTTTTTTTTTTTTAAGTTGTGATATTGCATCTTATCATCCCAGCACCAGGGAAGCAGAGGCCAGCAGGTTCCTGGGGCTTGCTGGCCAGCCAGCCTAGTCTATTTAACAAGCTCTAGACCAGTGAGAGACTCTCCAAAACCAATGTGGACAATGCCTGAGGAATGACACCTAAGGTTGTGTTCCGGCACACATACACATACATACTCACATGTGCACATACACTCATGCATACATATGCACACACAAAAGAAAATACCAAATATCCAGGTGTCAGAGTCACTTCAGAATGTATCCTTAGACATGACTCAGGCTCAGCCACAACAGTGTCCTTCTTTCTTTCTCTGAGACAGAAAAGAATTGTGCTTCTCCCTCTCACCCAGATAACCCCACAAGGCATAGTAGAAAAAGATTATTTTCCAGAGCCACCTAGACATACATAGGCCAAATCAGCCAGTTGTGGTAAAGGAGAGGGCTTGATGGAAAGAGACAGAGATGGCTTTAGTGACCAAGAGTTTCTCTTCAGTGGGGAGAAGACTGCATAAACCCTATACAGCCCTTCCTGTTGACTACCCTCCTGCCTGTGGCATGGCACTGGAGGCAAGTGGATTTTTCTTTTCACTTATTCTTTCATCTGATCATTCCCAAACACATCTGGAACACTATTGTGCCAAGGTGCTGGGATTTTTATGCCTGTCCTGAGACATCGTAGAGTGATACCAGCCACTGCACAGAATTAAGAGTAAAGAAAATGGCACTAGCTGGGTGCTACATGGGCTCAGGCTGGAAGGCTAGCCCAGGGACCACCAGATGTCTACCCTAGAAAGAGGAAGGGAACAGAGGTAAAATATTAAAGCCTTATCGCTCCACTTGACAGCACTTTTCTAAACTGGGCTCTTCATGGCATGCAGGGTTTCAAGCAATAAAGCAATGAATTTGGACTCTTAACACACCAACAGCCATTTTACCCCTGATGAAAAACATTAGCTTACATAATAAACTTGGGGCAGAATTCTGAGTGATGTGAGTAGAAATGTTTTGCTGACTGCTGTTGAAATGGGTAACAGACTTTGCATATTATATCACCATTTTTTGTTGTATTTCACATGCAGTGTTTTTCTGCTCTTGACTTTGAGGTGTGAGGGGAGGCTCTAATCATATGGCCTTGTGCAGATGCTCCATTTGCATTTCTATTAATCCAGGCCCTCCTGGAGATGCTCGAGCAGAGACACAGCATGCTTTGTGTTTGAACTTGTGAGAACCCATACCACCGCTTAATAACTTAATGCATATGTATAGCCTCCTCAGACAGCCCACTAGGAGGCAGAAGCAGGAGGTGCCACCAGCTTGCAGACTGCAGAGCTCTGCGGAAATGTGTTCTGACAGGAAGGAGCACCTTGCTCAGCAGAGTCCCTGGGCCTTCATCCCATCTAACCAGACACCTGCCTGGCTGGAAAGCCTGTTTTTAAAAGCTTGGATCTAACACATTAATTGTCAGTGATCAGAAATAGCTGGATGGGGCTGACAAGACTCCTGCAGTGTTTAACTCTGTAATATGACAGTGCCTGTCCTTTTGTTTCAACCATGAGTTAGGTGATACAGAGTTTTAAAAAATATTTATTTTTAGTTTATGTGTATCAGTGTTTTGCCTGCATGTAGGTAAGTGCACCACTTGTGTGCAGTGTCTGAAGAGGCCAGAAGAGGGCATCACATCCCCTGGAACTGGAGTTACAGATAGTTGTTAGCTGCCATGTGGGTACTGGGACCCAAACCTGGATCCTTTGAAAGAGCAACCAGTGCTCCTAACCACTGAGCCACCTCTCTAGCCCCAGTAGGGGATTTTTTTGGTACCTTTTTATTGAATTTTTGTGTATTTCAAACACAATATCTTAATCATCTTTATACTCCCTTCCCCATCAGTACCCTCCCATAGTCCCCCTCAGTGCAAGTTCATCCACTGGGATCCAGTCACTATCTAGAGTCACTCCCTTAAAGAAGATCAGCTTTCCTCACCCAGCAGTAATCAGCTGCCCACTAGTTCTTCAGCTAAGATCAGGGCCTACTGCCCATTTCCGTAGTTCTATGCTGAGTTTTTGTCTGCTTGAGTTTGCATGGGTCTTGTACATGCTGACATCATTGTTGTAAGCTCATATGAGCAAGGTCCCAGGAGCCTGTAGGATTCTAGCAATGCAGTGTAGTATCTAAAGCACCAGCTTCACCATCCAGCACACATTATTTTGAACTGAAATTCTATCTCTTACTATTTGCATGACTTGAAGAGATAATTTTTTGGATCTTGACTTTCTCCTCCAACTAATAGAGATAGTATGAGAAATGGGAAGGGGCACACGGATTTCCACTCATGGACTGAGTCTTAGTTACTGAGTTATAGCTATTGTGGCATCATTGTGATGCATCACACAGCTTCCTGATTCCACCAGTGGATGGACTCGTGAACTGTTTGGAAGGGGCAAAGTAAGAAGGGCAGGATGCTGGAAGTGAACAGCTATGTTTGGGGTCTTTGAACCTATCAGATTGGCACGTGAACCAAACTGATTCTGAGAAAACCCCTCTCTGAAAATCTGGTGAAGAAAACACACAGCATTTTGAAATGGACATAGGGTTTCCTTCTGCATTTTGGGTTTTATTCTGGAAAAAAAAAAAAGAAATCTATGAAGCTGGCAAACATGAATGAAAAACCACTTGAAGGTCTTCTGAGAATTTGCAAGAAGCCAGCAGAGCAGCTGCAGTGGCAACCCCTGTTTCTGCCAAGTATCACAGGACTTACTGATGACATCACACATCACCCCAGAAAGAAATTGCACCCTGCCTAACCCTTTCCCTGCGATTATATGAGAAATGCTCCTTCTTCTGTCTTCCTTTTGTCTTCTGAAATAAACCAGGAGTTATTTGCAAAGTTAGAATTCCTGATTTTCATTTCCCTCAATATTTTTTCCAAGTCTTTTATGTCCCACTTACAGTTAGGGTCCAATACAGTGTACATTTATTTCATAAGCAGCCAGTGAGCAGAAAGGTGAATGGTGGGTACAGTCTTAACTGCAAAGTCATGCATCCTAGGCCCCTTCAGCTCAAGCATAGAAGGTGGTCAAAAAAAATGTTAATGAAGATGGCATTGATGGGCTATCACACTCCTCTGGGCAGCCCTCTATACCAGCCTTTCTAACAAAAAGAGGGGTGAGTGGGGTTAAAAGAGAGCCTAACTTTCCATAATTTTAAAAACTTATCCAGAAGGGATAAGTCTGATTCTAATCAGACTTCATACATATTAGGTTTTCAGTAAGTATGAAAAGAGCAGCAAAGTTCTAAAAGGTAACTGTAAGACTCCAACACAAAACACAATAAAACTCTTGAGAATAACGGGTTATTACAGAGTGTACTATCATAAGCTTTGTGGGATCATCAGGGTAGAAACTAAGACCTTCTTGCCTCCCCTGTACTCTGCCATATTCTCTCCCGTCAAGCCCCTTTAATGGACCTGTGGCACATACTCTCTGGTTTCACTTGCTTTCCTTCCTCCTCAACAGCCTGACTGTGGAGGAGAATTTGACTCAGTGCAGTTGTCTCCCAGTAGTGGCTTTGTTTTAACAAACTCCAGACTTTAGTCAATTAACACCTTCATCTCCATACAAATTTTCAAGGCATTCTTTATTAACTAAGCAAGGATTCCATTTCTTCCTCCAATATTCAATCATAAAAGAAATAAGGAAAGTTGGTAATGATGAAAACCCAGCACGTAGGTAAAAGTTGGAGACTTGCTGATTCTTTTCTGACTTCTGTTTCCTTGGAAGACAGGACATTTGTACTGACAGAAGGAAACCCTTTTAAGTAATCTGTCAGCATCTAGAACCTCCCTTTTTACTTTCTGGGCCACATGGGCAGTGACTGTGCCCACAGAACTTTTTTCTTAGGTTACATTCAAGAGCACTAAAAGAATAGCAGCACTGAGCTGTAGAAACTTCGACCAAATCAAACGTGACCACAGAGTCAGTCTTCCTGGGTTCAGTTTCCAGTTCTTCCATTTGCCAGTCACTTAGCATCTTTACAACTGAGTATCTTTGGTCACAAACTAGGGATAATCATAGTAGCTAGCCCCCATAGAGTCATATGAAAGCAGTTACTACATACAAATTGCTTGTAATATATACAAATACATACATACAAAGGAAATGTTTGATTTTTTTTTTTTTTCCTGGTCTTTTTGAGACAGGGTCCTGGCTTGGAACTCACTATGTATATATACCAAGCTGGCCTTGAACTCTCAGAAATCTGCCTGCCTCTGCCTCCTGAGTGTTGGGATTAAAGGTATGAGCCACCGCGCCCTGTTTTCATACTTATTTTATAGACCTCTATCAATTGTTCTTTTTCCTTCCTTTTCAGGGATATTTTTCTTGTTACTCTTTGGTATGTCAATTAAATGTATTTTGTGGTATTTTGTGATAATCTAGAGCTATTTATTGTTGCAATGTTTACTCCACATGTAGGCCACATGTCAAATCCTTACATTTCCTTTTTTTTATACTAAGGTAACACCTAGATTCTCTCACTTTGTTCTGAAATGCCCGATTTCTCTCCATGACCTTTACACTCACACAGAGAGAATTACTGGCAGTGCTTGTTCCATAACACGAATGGATTCTCCTTTGCTGGGTTTTTTCAGTAAACTCTGTTAAACAGAGCTCGGTGGATAAAAGCTGCCAATTAAACAGAATCTCATTTTAATGCTTTACTTGGAGAGCAGCAGAAAGAGAGCTGTGAGTTTAATCCAGTACAAGGACCCAGGACAGGGGCTCTCCAGTAACAAGAAGGCAGCAAGAAAACAGCAGAGCAGAAGATGAAAGCTGAGCTGGGGAGGAAGACAAACAGGATGACAAAGGAAAATGCTGAAGTTCAAAGTGGCTGGTCCTGTGCAAAGCCAGACAGACAGTGTTTCAGCACTGCTTGGACATTTCAGAGGCCTGTTTTCCTCTAAGTCATGCTTGGAAAACTTCTTTCTTACTTTTTTTTAAGCAAATACCAAGAATTGAGAAATTGTTAGCTATAAAGGAAAGAGACGGGAAGAAGGAAGAGATGCACAGCCTCAGTTTGGCATGGTTTCCTTCTAATCAGTTTTGCTTCATTATGAAAATAAAATTCATTTTCTAACAGTGACACTGAATCACAATAAGATCTTCACAAAATGAGGATTTAACTTAATCATGACATAAAAATTAAATTGTATTCACTATGTTCAAATAAAGCAGGAAGTGACCCAAAATGGTTTAGCTATAAAAGTTTCAAAAAAGAAAGGTTTTTTAACTAAATTTCAAAAAGTAAAACTTTCACTAATTAGAATAGGAATGGCAGAAGAGCTCCATCTCCCATGAAAATGGCAGTGTGCTGGTAAGAAATAAGCTGCCTGCTGTAGTGTTGAGAAAGATTCTGAAGCCAATCCGGGTGAGCAGAAACAAGCTCTGAGCAGTGAGGCACACTGACATGGTTTTTGTGGAATACAGTCTGCGTCTTCATCACTCTGAACTATATACATTAGATTCTTTAAGAATTCCAGGGACTGGAGAAGCAGCCCAGCAGTAAAGGGCACTGGCTGTTATCGCAGAGGATCCAGGTTCCATTCCCAGCACCCACATGGCAGCTAACAAGTGCTCATAACCTAAGTTCCAGGGGATCTGATGCCCTCTTCTGACTTCCACTGGCATTGCACAACATGGTTGCATTTACATACATGCAGGCAATGCATACACAAAAAAATAAGTAAAATTTTTTTTAAAAGAACTCCAGTTAAAGCCAAGATTTTGCTCTATATGTCACAACTAACGTTGAACAAATAATGTCTGTGTACTGTTAGCCTGAGGAACTACAAATTTTCCAATGAAAAGTAAAATTCCAGAAAACTCCCACTTAAAATCAGACTGCATCCATGGTGGCTTGATATACTTTTTCCAGTTTAGTGACTTTTGTCTTGATTTCATTAAGTTTTAAGCACTGTGAGCTCAACCCTAAGAGCATTCAGATATTTGCAAAGAGGCTGCGGAGATGGCTCAGATGGTAAAGTGCTTGTCACACAAGCACAAGTTTGATTCCCAGAACCCATGTAATAAAATAAATTGATTTTACTACTTGTAAGCTATTCAAAAGAATGCTAGGGAGATATCTCAGTCAGCAAAATGCTGGTGAACACAAAGATCTGAGTTCAGTCCCAGCGTCTTACAAAAAAGCCAAGTGTGCTAGAACACTCTTATAATTCCAGCTCTGGGGAGGTAGAGACAGGAGGATCCGTGGGGCTCTCTGGTCAGCCAGCCTAGCCAAATCAGCAAGTCTCAGGCCAGGGAGAGATCCTATCCCAAAAAAACAAGGTGGGTGTGTCTTGAGAAAGAACACCCGAGTTTGACCTCTGATCTCTACATGCACACACAAACAGAAACACACACACACACACACACAAATACACATACACACACGTTTATGAAGGTAACCCAGAAACGTAGACTACCAAACTCATCAACAGTCCAGATCTCTGTAGCTTCGCATTTCTAATAATAAAATATACTCAGAGGGAGTTTATAATTTAGGCATATTCTATTTTAGTTAATGAAGGTTCTAAAATTTTAAGTTCTGGGATCCCCAGTTATTCTTATTTGCCCATGGGCATCTAATTCTACATCTCAGAGATTAATCATTTTATCATGTAGATTAGCGGCCCTTAGCTTTTTGACCCTCTATGCATGCTTAAGTGTCTTTTCAGTTTGGTTTCTCCTTAATTAGGAGAAGCAGCCCTGTATTTTAAGACTGT
Source organism: Nannospalax galili (assembly GCF_000622305.1). Lineage (NCBI taxonomy): Eukaryota > Metazoa > Chordata > Mammalia > Rodentia > Spalacidae > Nannospalax > Nannospalax galili. The sequence continues at coordinate 972,689 of NW_008331662.1, forward strand.
CACTGTTTAAAACAATGTGAATTTTATATAACACATTTGCCTTGAAGCATCTGCAATGAACTTATTTTTATAAATCAAAACAAATATGAATTTAAAAGCAACCATTAGGTTCTATAGCCAAGATTATGTTGTTCTTGACCCTGTTAGTATAAAAATTCAAATTCCTTTGTTGAAGATTGTTCTGTGCAAGAATATGTGATTTTCATAAAACTCTTTGTTTCTCGGAAGTTCAAAAGGAGCAAAGACAGAATTTGTAGAGCAGCACCAAATTAGCAATTAAAGTCTGCAATGGAAGTCTAAACGGTAATGCTCCATTCCAAAAGATTAAATACTAAGCCTATGAAACACTCTATTCAATTGCACAGAATAGAAAGGGCAGCGAAGGAAAGGTGCAAACTTCAACACGAGATGCTGAGTTTAGTGTTGCTTACAGTTTTCCTCTTTGCTCTCAATCCTGTTACAAATAATGCAAACCTGTTTTTATTAATTTACATTAAGTTCATTTAACACTGATGAAACAGACCAGAAATGTATAATGAGGAACATTTAACAAGCTCCCGCATTAGGTCTAATCATGCTCTGTTTACGAGAGCTTATCTCTTTCTTGGGAAATATCCTGGTAGAAGACTCCATCCTTATTTAACAAGTAAAAAGAGGAGAGTCGCCAGCTACCGATAACAAAGAAATGAACAAGCTTAATAATCTCCAATTTGGTTTTCCACTCCACTTAATGATGGAGGCAATGCAAGCTCTATGGCCAGAAGTACACGGGGGAAGCAACCACAAGTACTGAAAATTTAATTAAAAGTCAGAAAGCCATTGCAATGAAACTCAGCAGAAAGCCATTTATTTTTAAAATCTAATATATTCTTCATGACTAAAGGCTAAAGCACATGCTGACTTACACATTTAGCTGTAACTGATTTAAGCTACATGATGGGATTTTTTTTTTCTTCTTTTTCTTTCTTTTTCCTTTTGGCTCACAGGGTGGTGCTCAATTTGCAATCGAGTAAATTGGCAGAATTTAATTTGGTAGATTTTTTTAACTTTGTAAAAAGAATCCTCATTAAAACCACACAATCAGCTCTATGCTTTTTCCATCGTTAACTAGCCTAACTGCAGGTAAAAGAGATACAATTATGGATTTATATAAATCCTATTGTCAATTTATAGCTCAAAGACTAGGGAGTTACCTCATTTTAAATAGGTTATTTTTCCCCTTAACCTTTCTTTGTTTTAATGAGGATTTGGTTTGTCACTGTCTAAAAAGTCTCCTGGCAGGAAAGTTTCTCGGGAAATTATAAGGAATCAGAAGCAGGAATGGGAAAAGATGCTTGGCTACATTTCAAATTTGCTGGGAGACTCAACACTTGAAATTCATCTCCGGAGCCCTATGTGCATTTCTGTCTCTCAGGTGCCACGCTGGGGTGTGGAAGACAGAACAATAAGGAGTTGAGAGAAATGCTCTTAGATGGGGCATACACGGAAGGAGCATTGGTTAAAACACTAAAGTTGTTCCTTGATATGGATATATTTGGCCTATTTTGCCTTTGTTCCCCTAGGCCCCCCAAAATAATATAAAAGGCTTTAAAGTGGTTGGCATATCACCATGAAATGATACATTTATTCTGAGCCCTCCAGTTGAAGCTTCAGAAAGCAACACCTCCCACCATCCAAGAAATGTGACTGGATCTCTGTTCTCCAGAAAAAGTTTAGCACAGGGCTAATGGTGTTGTTAAAGCCTACAGTCCAGCTAGGTAAGCCACACTCTGTGAAACTCAGTCATCACCTTCCCACTATTCTCTGAGATTACCATTCTGAGGGCTTCCAGAGTCTAAGACTTGCCTTGCTGTTTCCTCTCTCCTCTCTAGTATACATTAAACAACAAACGCCTTCCAGCAGTTCACTATTAGTGTTGGCTAAACTGGGGTGACCTCCCAAAGCAAGTCATCTCATTCTACCTCTGATTCTTCCTGAAAAGGAAGCTAAAACAGGGATGATTTTGCTATGGGGGCAGCATAGTCTTTGTCCCTTGTGATAATGTCCACTGGTTATTTTTGTCAGTCCGTGAGGCAGGGTGCATGTTCATGATGAACCACTTTAAAGAGCAAGGTCAGCTCAAATACCGTTAGCAGTTCCTCTGTCTCCTTGTAGCCTCGGCTGTTCTGTGTGTCCACATTAAAGCATGAGCCAGAAAAGACAGAAAATCAAGTCCCACTGCTGTTAGCACCGACTACTCCTGGTGCCTCTCAGTGTAAGTACTGCATACTTTTCTGGACATAACTAGCTGTTTTATGTCTGTCCTTGGGGTCCAAGGCTAATTAAATCATAATATAGAGGTAGGGAATTAACAAGTGTCTACTTCTGCAGAAAGAATGTTTAATTCTGTCTTCATTTTAGTTTCCAAGTCATCTGACTCCAACTAGTATTTGGAATCAATAGACCTCTCCTATAAATGCCAGAATATTCTTAGTGCCAAGCCTCCCTGGGAAACTGACGGTCAAACATTTCTCCTTGCCTATTGGATTCAGTTTCCTTTATCAAAAAGCATCCCTGAGCAATCCAAGTTTTATGTTACTTTACTCTGAGTCTGGGTCTGTACTACACACACGGTCTGCATGAGTAGGCCTAACCAGACAGTATCTCTGCACTGGGACCCTGTCTGAATTCAGGCCAGTGAAATGATTTTCAGGCTTTTCACAAATGTCACGGACTGTTTGGTAATTGGTGTCAAAATGAAGTGCGGTCGCCTATTCCAACAACAGACGCGCCTCACCTTCTACCCTGAGATAGCCATTGTGAATCAAAACTATCGAAAGTAAGGCCACTGAGATAGTTCAGTGGGTAAAGTTGCTTGCTGCCAGGTCTCATGACCTGAGTTTGATCCCTGGGACCCACATAGTGGAAGGAGAACACATACTCCCACAAGTTGTCCTCTGACCTCCATACACCACAGTACAGCATGCATATGTGTGTACTTGCATACACACACATGTAAATGAATAAAAGTAATTTAAAATTATAAATTTTAAAAATTGCAAATCAAAAATGCAGTCTGTTTACAAACGCTAGCTTAGCAACACAGCACACTGTAGAGTATTGGTTGTTCCCTCTCACAAGAGGCACAACTAGAACTGGAAATCATGGTTGCTGCCCAGCATCACCAAAGTTATCCTGCCATGTATTACAAGTGGGGCAAAAGATCCAAGTTCAAGATTCCAAGTACGGTTTCTACTAAATGTATATCACTTATATACCAGGTAAAACTGGAAAATCATAAGTCAAAGCATCACAAGTCCCTGACTATTTGTACTGGTTAAGCATGATAGTAACCACAGGAGTTGATTCAAGAGCCCCAAAGTCTTCAGTGCATACTACCCTGCAGTATTATATTTTAATATAATGATCCTGATGACACGAGACTCATGTAACAGGTTGTCATGATGCAGTATAACGATCCCAATGACACAAGATTCACCTAACAGCTGCCAAAAGTACCCACATGTTTAAGTGAGGGTGTCCAAACAAGTGAGAGTCATGGCTCACCTGCTGTCCTATTGCCAAAACATTCTTCAGAGACTTGAAGACATTCAAAAATGAAAAGGGTTGTTGGATTTTCAGTGAAATGGTGTCCATTGTCAGAATGTCTAACCCTTCTTTCCAGTTTCCAGTTTTCCTGCATCACTGCCATCTACACCTTCTTCCAAGCATGTTCCATTCTCCCCTGGCTTCTACATGCCAGCTTCCGTGTCCCCAGCAGACAATTATGCCACAGAATCTTGGAGATGCTTTTAGTTGCCAAAGTAGAATGCAGACGAAGTATTTGGGGTTGACACCTCGTAAGAGTTGGGGGGGTCTGGTCAGTTTATTCTCCAGCCCCCAGATGAACCCGGTGGTCTTCTGGAATCTTTTCCCATCACTCAAGGTCCTGTGTGTTATCTGTTGTCCTCTGCCTGGTTAAATTTGAACCAACTGTATCTCCTCAAAGTCATCCATCCATATTCATCCAAGTACTACAACTCTTCTATCACCTAAAAGTGGTAACAGTTCTAATTTGTGTTTTACATAGCTCATTCTGGCTTTAGGAGAACAGTCATAAAAACATTAACAAGGAATTCACTACCAAAGGAGTCCAAAATAGCAGGACAGGGTTCAGAGGTAGGATTTGGAAGGGCGAACCCATGCTGTTGGAACACCAACAAATGCATGTGTATGACTCCCTGTTCTAATGTTAGTACCACTGGCCAGCTTCTCTTTTTGCTCATTGTTTTTCTTTGCATAACTTGGTAAATATTTTGCATATTTTACTCCCAAAAGAACAGGCACACGCTTCATATAAACAAACCTATTACACTTCCAATCCTGTTCAAAACAATGAAGCAGTTTTTTTGATAGACAGAGAGCTATCTGTTCCCAATGACCCACTATAGTTTGGAATCTGAATGACTGAACAAAATAGAAACATGGAAATTCATATGGGGCTTAACAAATGGTGCATTAGTGGGAGAAATGGAAAAGAGCATCAATTCAAGAAATGTTTAAGTGAGAAGTCAGCAAACACTGGTGATTGATAACAGGTAGGCTTCTAGCATTACACCTGAATGGTGGTCGCCAAATTTCAACAAGTGATGAGACAAAAACGGGGAAGAGGGAGAAATTAAGACATGATCAATTCGAGGTGCTTGTGGAAAATTAGATGGAAATATCCAGCAGAAGTTGAATGTAGGGGTCAGAAGAGGTCAAAATTGAGAATAGACATTTGCGTTTCAATAGCAAAAGGGTAGTAACGGAAATCACTAGATGTGTGAGATTGCTTAAACAAGTTGTGTAGAAAGATAAGAAATGAAGACTGAAAAACACTGAGACTCTTCTAACATGAGATCAAAGAAAAGAGAAGCCCCCAAAATAAAAAAGACTTTAAGAAAGGTCACCAGGCACAGTGGCATGCAACTGTAATTTCAGCACATGGGAGGCTTAAACTGTGGGATCACGAGTTTGAGACCAGTCTGGGCTATACAGTAAGTTCCATGCTAGCCTTGGCTACATGAGTAGACTCTGTCTCAAAAAAGAAAAAGAAAAAACAGAAAAAAGGAAAAGGGGGAGAGTGGGGGAGGGGAGAGGGGAGGAGGAAGAAGAGAAAAGGGAAGAGAAGATCACCTTTCCCAACCTCAGTCCAAATTCAGCACATCGCAGGTTTATGATACAAAGTGAAATATACCTGTGTGCATGTTCTGGTGAGTAAGAACTGCATGAGAATAGAGAAAAGAACGGAAGGATATATTCCAGACAGTAAATGTCAGTTACAATGTTGAGAAAGTAAAGAGAGGAATGAGGGAAAGGGAAGCAGTCAAAACAAGAAAGCAAAACAGGGAAACACAGTTTCTATTACTGGTCCCACTGACACCCATTTCTTTGTGTGTGTCCACAAAGAAACAAAAAAAAGGTAACTTTGGATCTGTGTCTACTTTCAGAATTTTCCAAGATATGATCTCAAGTATAAGAAGCAAAGCAAAGTAAATGTGCATAGACTGGTCCTATTTTGATATATTTTTAAATTGGGCATGACAATATATTTTTATAAATGAATGTACAAGGAGGATGCAAAGTGTGTGGAAGGCCCACACCAAGCAGCCCACACAGAATCCTCCAGCACAGCACTGGAGACAGGAATAATAGTGGAGAGCTGTTCCCTTATACAGGCTTGCATTGTTTTGCTTGTAATAACTATAATGAATTACTGTGCAATTTACAGAACATCAAATAAAATATTTAAGAATTAAGCAGTAGGTACTGGAAACCAGATCCAGCTGCAGCAGGATCAGCTCATCAGAGTAAGCCACACATCTCTCCTCTCCAAGGCGCATGATGACACCCAACCAAGCTGGAGGGTGAGTCGAAGCCTGCTGTTTGGGAAAGCCCATAGGCCACACTCCTCATGAATCTTTCTTTCTAAATTTGTGAGTACAGTTGGTTTTATTAGCAATTCTTATGCACTCTCTTCATCTTAAATATTCACTATATTCGCTTCTCTTAGAATTTTTCAGCCTGGGCCAATGAAATGGCTCAGCAGGTAAAGGCATTTGCCATGTAAGCCTGGCAACCAGAGTTTGATCACCAGAATCCACATACAGGTGGCAAGACAGAATTGATTCTACAGAGCAGTCCTCTAACCCTCACACAAGCCAAGGCACCTCTCTCTCCTTCCCCCTCCTCTCCCGTTTCTCTCTCTCTCTCTCTCTCTCTCTCTCTCTCTCTCTCTCTCTCTCTGTCTGTCTCTGTCTCTCTCTCTCTTCTCCCTCTGCCCGTGCACACACACGCACAAATAATAATGAAAGACCTCTCTGTATTATCTTTGGAAAAATAAACAAGCTAATTGTATGACAAAAAATACTTTTGTTAATCAATTACGTCTATCTCAGCACAGAAAAATGCACATTTCATGTGATAGAGCATTACTTCTTCAACCTCTTTAGGCCATTTGATCGAACTGTAATCAGAAATTAGAAATTAAAGAACTTCCTGTGGTGATATCCAGAATGAGGTTCTTCAAATAAAACACTATGTAAATAGCTGCATAATATTGTCCCGGGGAACAACACACCTCTAAGGGAAGGCCAAAGGCAAGATGGACAGGTGGGTTAGGTGCGTGGTCGAGGTAAACAAAGACCTGCCTAACTGCTTCACATCTTCCACCTCTCTGAAACTATCATCATCTCTCCACTTACCATATCAAAGAACAATTAATTCAAGGTAAAATGGAATTAAAGTTAAAAACCAAGCTTTTAGGTTTCACACAGAATTCTCAATAGTGACAAGAATTCCTGTACCTTTCAAAGTCACAACAAGGATTTGTCACCCAGAATATCAAAAAAAATTTAATGGTCTGGCTCTGTTGTAGCTCATGAGTTTGAGACAATATATAAAGTAGGCTCCTGGGGACTGGAGAGATGGCTCAGTGGTTAAGAGCACTAGGTGATCATGCAGAGGACCCAGGTTTGGTTCCCAGCATCCACATGGCAGCTACCAACCATCCATAATGCCAGTTCCAGAACCTCCAACAGCTTCTTCTGGCCTTTGTGGGCATTGCAATGATGGGTGCACTTACATACATGCACATAAAATACTCATTTACATAAAATAAGAAGTTAAGCCCCCCCCCAAAATTATTTAAAATGGGATAAAATAAAGTAGGCTCCAGCTGCCACTTAACCATTGAATAAAAAAAAAAAAATTGCCGGGCATGGTGGCACACGCCTTTAGTCCCAGCACTTCGGAGGCAGAGGCAGGCAGATCTCTGTGAGTTCAAGGCCAGCCTGGTCTACATAGTGAGTTCCAGGACAGCTGGGGCTACAAGGAGACCCTGTCTCAAAAAGAAACCCAACACTTGGGAGGCAGAGGCAGGTAGATCTCTGTGATTTCAAGGCAGCCTGGTCTACATAGCGAGCTTCAGGCCAACCAGGGCTACATAGTGAGATCTGGTCTCAAAAGAAAATTAAACACATTGTTTTTGTTCATGGTTTGATAACATCCCCAGTTTGGGTTAGACAGTCTCATAAAGAAGTGTTTCATAGTCAATATAATTGAAGCTATAGAGATAATTACTCTAGTTTGGGAAGCGTGTGTGTGTGTGTGTGTGTGTGTGTGACAGAGAGTGTGTGTGCGTGCGCGCACGCGCACATGTATATTTGTGCAGCATGTCTGTGTGCACATGTATGTGCCTGTGCATGTGTATGGAGGTCAGAGATAAATGTCAGATGTCTTTCTCAGCTGCTCTCCATCTTACTTTTTTTGAGGCAGAAGTTCTCATGGGAGCTCACCCATTGGCTAGACCCAGTAGACCAGTGAGTGTCTGGGGTCCTTCTGCTGCCACCCCCAGCACTGAGATCACAGGCGCACACTGCTACAGCAGACTTTTTGTGGTGCTAGGGATGGAGTTCAACTCCTTGTGCTTTTTCAGCAAGCATTTCACCCATTGAGCCATCTCTCCAGACCCTAAAAAGCTTGCTTTTTAAAATGTGTATTTCATTCTATTGGGCAACATGGTTAATGCATTTTTTTTCTAACCACACAAAAGATATTTGTGTGCTTTTTACATAAAGGGACTTCTCTGCCACTTCTCTGCCATCTTCCTTCTAGAGAAGATGCTAGTGGAAAGCACAGGATGACAGGGGCATGAACCTTTCTGCCCATGAGACAGCTCAAAGCAGTGCTTATTGGATGGTCCTGCTGGACGTACAAGGCAAGGCAGTGTGGGTGGTGGAAAACCATCAGTCAAAGTGGCTCCAGTCACACAGCTGGGAGGCAAGCTTAACACCATGGCAAGCTTGTTCCCTGGAACTACCTTAATAGTGAGAAGGCACGGTCTACAGCCACTCATGCAAGCAGAAATTTCTGTTAATATGTATTATGATTTGAATGAGAAACATCTTCCATAGACTCATGTATCTGAATACTCGGTCCCCAGCTGGTGATGCTGTCTGAGCCGATTATGGAGCCTTTAAGATGTGGAGCCTTGCTGGAAGATGTATGTCATGAGAGGTGGGCTTTAAGGGTTTACCAATTTGCCCCACTTTCTGTTCTGTTTCCTGTGTGTAGATAAAAATGTGATTGGCCAGCTTCCTGCTTCTGCCCTGTGCTTTCCTTGACTGTTAACCAGGACTTCCCTGCCTTGATGGACTCTAACTCTGGAAACCTAACCCTAAAAGAGCCAATTCTCTCTAAGCTGCTTTTGGTCATGGTATTTTTATCAACAGAAAAGTAATTAACATAATGTTTCCTGAAACTCTAGAACATTCTTTCATTGTGAATGCACAAGCCTACTTGGTAGGATCCCTCACCTGCTTTGAAGGGCCTCGACTGCAGAAATCTACATCATTTTCCTAATTCTTGAGACTTGGATTGTTTTTGCTTCTTCTCTGGCTTTAATTGTGCAGAAGTAAACGCAACATAAGCAATGTAAAAATCAAGTCTTGCTAGTTAAATATAAGAACACAGAGCAAAATATCTGAGAAAGGTTACACCTCTTTAAAGATGCAAATTGATAATGGAGCTCAATATCAAAACAACAGAGTGCTGTTAATTTTTAAAAAGGTGCAAATTGCTAATCTTACTTAAGGCTTTTTTTTAATTGCTTATTAAGAGTCCTAGCACAAAAAAATTAAAACAAAATAAACTCTTAGAAATAGGGGAGTCAGGTTTAAACACAAGCTTCACTGTAATCCTTTGCTTCACTTTTGAACTTGCTGGTTACCAGCCTATGTTATCCCCACCCCCCCGGAGGCAGTCTAGAAGTCTGCACACTTGATTTACCCATTGTTTATTGCCCCAACAGTGTTTCAGAAGACCAAAATATCTCAAAGGTACAAACAATAAGCACTTAGCTCACAAGTTGGGGTGACTAGACCTGGTTCATCTGGCCTGGCCTCACTGAAGTTAGCTGTGGCTTGACTAGCAGGCTCTGTTTGTGCTGAGTTTGCTCTCATATCTGGGGTTCATGATGGATGAGAGGAATGATTAGGCAACAGGGCACTACTCCATGTGCTTTGCCCAAGATGTCCATGATAAGGGAACATCTTTTCAACTACTTGCAAATATCACATAAACTAATACATGTTTTATAGTCATCCTGTGGGGCTGGAGAGATGGCTCAGCGGTTAAGAGCACTGACTGCTCTTGCAGAGGACCCTAGTTCGAATCCCAGCACCCACATGGCAGCTACGAACTGTCCTTAACTCCAGTTCCAGAGGAATCCGAACCCCTCTTCTGACCTCTGTGGCATTGCACAGCATGGGTGCATTCATACATGCAGGCAATACGCTCATACACATAAAATAAAATAAAACATTTAAAAAAATAGTCATCCTGTGAAGGTGAGATGGGTCCTAACACGCCCCACCCAATTGGGTGTCAAAGCTGAATGTCAAGGCTGGTAACATTTTATACACCAAGAGGATTTAAAAGAAAGTTTATTCCAAATACAAGGAGGAGCAGGGAAGGCACAAGCCAATATGGAATGGCAAGACAGGGATGGAGAAGGGGTTATTACAAGGGTTCAGGTGTCTATATGCCCCAACAATGCCAAGAGATCAGGAGACTCCCAGGTGTTTCCTAACATACCAGATGGACAGTGGTGGGAAGGTAAACTTAGAAGTCTAAATCTTATCAATAACCTAATGTCAAAATTGGAGTTGGGCTCTATTAAAAATTTCATAGTCCAAAGTCAAAATGACCAGTCTCAGAGTCAAAAGGCAAAGAAATTAATTTCAGCAAAAAAATACAAAGAAATATATCAACAGTACATGGATTCAGGAAGGACATAGAGTTGGAATAGTTAATACAATCAATCCAGCATGCCTAATGATGGTAAAGACTTAGGACCTAATTTTGGAGACAAAAATTTTGTATGTATATGACATACACCACAGATGTTAGAAATGAGTGCTAGATAGCTTCAGTTGTCAACCTGACACACTTGGGAAGAGGAAACCTTAGCTGGGAAATTTTCTCTATCAGTTTGGTCTGTGGACGTCTGTAAGGCATTTTTTTTAATTGTTGAGTGATGTAAGAGAGTCCAGCCCATGGGATGGATGGTTCCATCCTGGGCAGGTGGTCCTCGGTTGTATAAGAAATCAGGTTGACACATATACAATGGAGCCTCTACACCTAAGACTCATGGAATGTAGTGAAACGGGGTACAGAAAATACTAATGCATCTCTCAACTCTCACCAGTGAAGCTTCCTCATGCAACAGAGGACAGTGCACACAGAAGGCCAAAGTGTAGAGAATGAGAGACTACAGACAGTGTGTCCTTGGATAGGTCTCCTATATTAAACCTCATATACCCGTGGCTCAGGGATCGTTGTGGAAGAAAAAAAGGAGAGATTATGAGAGCCAGGGTTGATACATAATCATAAGGAAGCAGAGTTTTCCAGGCCTCTGGGAACTTGCTCATATGCACTTACAGTAATGGTGTCAGCATGAACAAGACCCATGAAACTCAGACAAATTTTCAGCATAGAACTGGGGAAATGGGCAGCAGTCCCCAACCTTAGCCAAAGAACTACTGGCAGCTGATTAGTGTTGGGTGAGAGCGAGCTGTTCTTTAAGGGACAGACTCTACATAGGCTGACTAGACTCCAGTGGATGAACTTGTACTGAGGCCCATCTGGGTACATAAACATGTCTCAATAGTACTTAACATGTATGGCAGAATGCATGAAATCTGGTCAGGGGAGCTATAGGGGTGCAGATGGGGGAGGGGTTATAAAGATGATTAAGATTTTTTGTATGAAATGCACAAAAATTCCATTAAAATGCACAAATAAATGAAAAAGGAAGGGAGGGAGGAAGGGAGGAAGGGAGGGAGGAAGAAAGAAAGAAAGAAAGAAAGAAAGAAAGAAAGAAAAAAAGAAAGAGAGAAAGGGAGGGAGGGAGGGAGGAATGAAGGAACGAAGGAAGGTAGGTAGAGCACAGGCCAGTGGAGCAAGCTAGCAAGCAGCATTCCTCCATGGTCTTTGCCTCAACTTCTGTCTCCAGGTTCCCACCTCGAGTTCTTTCCCTGGCTTCCCTCAGTGATGGACTGTGATCAGGCTATCTAAGCCAAATAAACCCTTTTCTTCCAAGTTAGTTTTGATCACAGTATTTTATCACAATAATAGTAAGCTAACTAGAACAAGATGTGTAGGAAAGATGGAGCTGATGTGTGCATAAACCCACCCCCAGTGAAAGATACAATGGAATTTAATACTCTTCAACTGAATGTGCAGGTTGGAGATGGCTGGCAAGAAGAAGGAGGGCTTCTGGACCCCACACATGACATTTCCATTTCATAAGCCATGATGTTAAGCCCTGTGGCAACTCAGCATAATGATCCCTTAGTGAATCCTAAAAAAGGAGAATCTTAGCCTGATCATAAGTCTCCACAAAACTTATTAGAGTGGAACATCTCTTTCCCCTAGCCCAATTTGAATTTAGGAAATAAAAAACAATTTCAATACTTGTCTAGGTGCGAACAGTAAGAAAGAAGAGCTGCTGACTTCCAATCTTCCCTTGAAGCCCCCTATATAAATAATCTAATGGAAAGATAATACCGATGCTCTTTATTTTATACACCATTTGAAAATATGACTTGCTCCATCTCACAGAAACCAATAGGGCACGTGGTCTGTAGGCTGAAAAGTCAAAGCTCTTTTTATTCCTCCTCCTCCTCCTCCTCCTCCTCCACCACCACCACCACCCAGGCATATGTGTACATACCTTTGCACCTTATACCTCAAAATCTGCCTCCTTGAGATGCTGGGCAGTGGAACTATGGATTCACCTCACAACCATCAGAGATAGACAGTCAATACAGCCAAACTCAGCAAAGGTAAGAAAGCATGATTTATTGCTCAAATTTAAAATGTTTTCTCCAAGTAGCAAATAGAAATTTCCAGTGTTAGAGTCCTTGAGAAAAGAGTGTATCAGAAAAGCATAAACATTCTGTGAACTAGAAAAAAGATTTTTCATTCTTAGGGAAAATTTTAATGCTTAGGAAGAAATACTTCAATGAAAGCAAACTAATTAGAGTGACTCATTCTCTTTCACCCCTCCACATCCAGCCAATCACCAGCTCTGTCCATTTGATCGCTGAAATATCCATGAAATCTATTCATTTTTATTATTTCCTTACCCTGCACACAGCCCAGATACTTACATACCATTGATTGATGACACCCCAATATTTTCAGGATGAGTCCCTAACGCTCTGACATGGAATATCAGACATTTTGTGGAGCTGTCTTTCTCCTCCCTCAAGTCTCATCTGCCTGCATCTCCCATATACGTTTCTCTGGATCCACCACATTCATCAATGACATTGTTCTTTTGTAAATTATCTCAAATGCCCTCAGTGACCCAAACCACTTTTCAAGTGGTGATCTCCAAACCATTTTGCACACCCTACTCTAAATGCCTAATGCCCTGTGATTTTTCCCCCACTCTTTCCAATTTCAGTTTATCTTTTCCAGGCTTCAACATGCTCAAAACATTTTCCATCTATCTCTAAGTAGCCTAGATCATAACTACATCATAATAATTTGTTGAATTATCTGTTCCTAGGTATAGTTTGAGCTCCTGGGAAGCAGATACCATCTTATTCACTTGTCTCTGTCCCCATTTGCCCTTAAGTACTGTGCTCGGTACCCTGCAGGCATGCAGCACATGATACAGGATGGATGGATGGATGGATGCATGGATGGATGGGTGGGTGGATGGGTGGATGGACGGATGGATGGATAATTCATTATTCCTTCCTGGCATATCTCCTACCTCTCTCTCTTCCCCAACAAAGTGGTATTCCCTGGGGTTCATTGGGACAAACTGAACATAGGACCCTTCAGTTTTCTGTGGTGCCAGTCAACTTCTGAGAACCTAAATGATTAAGAGAGTAAAGTGGGGCTGGAGAGATGGCTCAGTGGTTAAGAACATTGGCCGCTCTTAAAAAGGACCTAGGTTCAATTCCCAACACCCATATGGTGGCTAACAACCATTCATAACTCCAGTTCCAGGGGATGTGATGCCTCTGAGGGCATTGCATGACATGAATGTACTTACATACATGCAGGCAATACACTCATACACATAAAAACAATAAAGTATTTTTAAAAAGAGTGAAAGCAACATAATGAAGGCACATGCAGAGGTGATAGAGTGAGAGAAGGGCTCTGGGAAGAAATTAAAGATGACAGGAGTAACAGGATAAAAATGAGTTTGGATAAGTTTAGAAAAAGAAACTGAGATAAGAGTTATGACAATAAGAGAGCACACCACCAAGAGAGCAAGGGGGATGGAGAAGCACTGTTCATGAAAAACAGGGACAGGAAGGATGGGGCAAATATGAACCAATTAAAAGGAAAGTGAAAGACTTTTTCAAGGAGTTTGGTGTTAAAAAACAAATGAAGTGGAAAATTTTTAAGTGTTAAACTCTACCCAAAAACAGTATGAGGGAAAACGTTCACACAGTAAAACTTAAAACAAGTGAGGAAATGAACAAGTATTTTGCTTGTGTTTAGATGGTATAACATTCTAAATCATAATTAAAGCACTTTACCAACACCAATTAAAGTAGGTAGGTCAATATTATTGGCCTGGTTTTTAAAGGAAAACCTTCCTTGGAGCTAAAAGATTAGGTGCCTCAACAGGCTCACACATGTGCTGTTTCTTCAGAAAAGAGCTGCTGCATAGGTTGGACTGCTCAAAAGACAGCCATGGGGGAAAAAACTCCTGAGAAAATGTCCATTAAAGTGAAAGTGTAATGGATAAAGGGCAGAGAAGAAATATAAAGTTTATAACTATGTTCCTGAGCAATGCTCGCTAAGGCTGAGGAGGACAAGTCCATGAAAGACAGAGTTCCACTCAGCAGCAAACCATGAACTCATTCCAGTCCTTGATGTAGACATAAGGCCAGGGAGATATGGAGAACCCAGGAATCCAATACTAGCTCAAGTAGATGAGACTCTGACAGCTGGTCTTCTCCTCACCTCATGCTTCCAGGCAAGTTATGCCTTTATATGTAGGCAGGGTTTCCAACAGCACCACTGAAGCTCTTACAACACTGGAGTCACCTGGGTTCCCAACGTCTTTCTGTCATAGTTGTTAGCTTTGCATTATAATCCATGATCTACAAGCTGTCAACCCACTGAACTATAAGCTCCTGGAGGTCAGAGTTGTGCTTTCCCCACTCCTCAGACACACACCCATCAAGAGGCCCAATCTGGAGTCAATTACAGGTAAACTCTGGAAGAAGATATGAATAGATAAATATGCCCATTATAAAAGTTTTTTTAGTCTTTAGACAAGTCCCCCCTTCCCCCCAGGGCTTTGACAGCAATCTGGGCACCTAACTACAGTTTGAAATATTGACCACTAGATGGCACTATTTTAATGAGGTAGTAAAGTCCTTACTCTGACATGGACACTGTCAGAGGCAGGTTGATGCAGAACCAAAAGTCTAAACTCCAAAAGTCAGGTGCTCCAGCCCTGCTATTGCTCCTGATTTTCCACAATAGCTAATGCAAGTCTTGTCAAAGGAGAATGCTTTCCCATCAGTTCTCTACAATTTCCAGCCCCATGGTTATGACTGCCTAAATCACCATTTGAAGTTGAATGTTTTCAATAACCTGAAGCACTATCTTTACCCAAATTTGTTATGATCACAGATGTTATGATCACAGATGTATTCCCTGGGGTTCATTGGGACAAAAAGTTCAAGGGACTTTAACCTTATACCCCTTTTGACAACCCTAGACAGCAACTGCCTAAGAAGTCACCTGACCATAGCACTTGGTGCAAGTCTCTCAAGTTCAGACTCCTAGACCGTTGTCACTCTTGCTGATCACAATGAGGCTTCATGACAGCAATGGGCACTTGGGACCTCTGGGTGGGCCTCATCAGAGCATCATCAGTCTCTAGGAGACAGAGATCCGGAACAGGTTCCTGACAAAAGTGGGCTGGAAAGGTAGCTACAGCCAAGGACAGCAATGTCCTCAGGATCCCCTACCCAAATTAGTGAAGGTTATTCCTCAGGGGCAGAGAACTGAGTCTCCCTTACTCTGGTTTGGAAACCCATTGCCCTAATTTGCTTTCTATTACCATGTAAGACACTGACCAACACCAACTTGGGGAGGAAAGTGTTTTGGCTTACACATCCAGAGGAAAGCTAGAGCAAACACTCAAGGCAGGGGTAGGAGCTGAAGTATATACCATGGAGGAATGCTGCTTACTGGCTTGCTCCTCTGGCTGTGTTCAGCCTGCTTTCTTATATAACCCAGGACCACCTGCCCAAGAGTAGAAATGCCCACAGTGGGCTGTGCCCTCCCATATTACTCAACAATCAATAAAATGCCTCACAGACATGCCCACAGACCAACCCAATAGAGACAATTCCCAAGCTGAAGTTCCCTCTTCCCAAGTATGTCAAGTTGATAACCAAATCCAACTGTGACACCCATTTTCCTTCTGAAAAAACAAAAATAAAAATAGTGAATATTGTTATCCCTGCCCTCCCCTCCTTTTCTCTCAATAGATGAATATAGAAGACAGATACATAGATAAATAGATGTTAACAGGTTATTACAGTAGCATTCATATCTTTTTAGGCAGCTGCTTACAGGATACAGTCTATCACATCTGATCAACCCTGCTCACACATCTGCTCAGCAACTGGCACAAATGAGTACATACTTTCTCACCCAACTCAACTGGAACTCTATGAGAGCAAAGATTGTGTCTTGTGCATCCTTTTGAACCCCTTTCATTGCCTAGCACAAAGCCCCAGTGACTACAAATCAGGATAAAAATAATCCCTATGGATGAGCTAGAAGTCGGTGACAGCTCCTCTTCATCAGACAAGCCAGCTGAACATCTTAATCTACATTCTAGCCTGTGTCATGGAAACCTGACACATTTAGATACAAACTAGTCATATCCTGTCCGGTATCAGAGCTGCTCCTCCTGACTTCCACTTTTCTGTTGATGCCACCATTATGTCAGTCATCCAAGCTCAAACCCGCAGAGTATTTCCACCTCTTCCACCTTCCTCACCCCATCCCTGCTTTTCTTCATCTACACAGTCACTTGCAGCCACTGTTGTCCTCTTGCATTATAGCATGCCCCTCTCTGATAGGTTTATGAGAAAGGAGATCTGTTTACTCATATTTTGTTTAGAGCTTTTTACAGTAGAAGTGCCCAGCTTTATATTAATTCATTTAATTTGGGACATAAAGTAGACATTGTCAATAAAGTAATAAGAGATGAGACAGAGAGTGTGTGCGTGTGTGTGTAATGAATATCAGGAAATTTTAAGTTGAAATGAAAGACTGAGTTGGAACTAACCCACACCCACAAAAGCATCTACTTTGCAAAAGTATCTTTCATTTCCAAACTATTGTTTTCTTGTATTATAAAATGTGCACAGCCATATGGAGTTGAACCTGAATTACTTGCACCCAACTATAAAACTAGTGCAAAGAAAATGAAATTGTCCAGATTTGGACATAGAAGAGATATTATGACAATTTAGCTCTGAACTATTTTTAGGAATGACAGAATATCCTGTGTTCTGAAACTTGCCTGACTCCCTGCCCAAATGAGAGGCTCACATCTTTGATTTATAATTTCAGAAATGATGGTAAAGGATCGATGTGCAATCCCTTCCAGATCACATTTGCATTTTAATGGAAGATGTCAATGCCTCTGTTTTCGAGGGTGATGCATGCTAGAACCTTCAGGTACCCTGCCAGTAGACTCATGAGGGCTATTGCTTGCTGTAGGATGACATCACACACAGGGACAACCCCAGAAACTACTGTACCCATAGACTGTCTCAGGCCATGGACTAATAATCAGCCTCCTACTTGCATCAGCAAATGATGATCTGACATCTCAGACAGAAAAGAAAATTCACAGATCTGTGGGTGGTGGTTATTGTAAGTGCTGCTGTGGTGACTGCCACTGTTTTTAGCACTGAGGATTTCCCTGAAGTACCAATCTAGTCACCACCTGAAAGCTGATTCTGAGCGCTGGGGCACAGCAGCCAGAGATAGTCAGCAACTAGAATATTTGCTGTATAAGATCTGAGGTTTCCCTGAATAGTCAGCAGGCTGTTCACGACCCACCCAGTCCCGTACCATCCCACAATCCATAGTTTCTACATAGGACTACTGATTCTATGTCAAGAGCTACACTGGGATTCTACACACATGATCTCATCTCATTTTACAGCAGTCCTGTAGAGTACATTATTAGTGTTCTATTGCTAAAGAAGGAAACAGAATTACAGAGGATAATCTTGACTCAGATCATACCACCAGTAAGGACAGATGTGTTTATGATCCTTTTAATTCTCCTTTTCTGTAACTTTTTACAAAGATACATATTTTTTTCCAATTTCTGATTTTAAATCCCTTCCTTGATATTAGGCCATATCCTATCAATAAATTAATCCCCAGCATTTCAGAAGTCATTCATTTATATACTTGGATATAAGTTTATGTTCATGAGCTAAACTTTGTCAGTATTCTTGGGATGTGAAAAATTCATGCATTGAGAGCACATAACATGGTCTGTGGAGAGCTATGCATGGTGGCACGCACCTGGCTCTGCACCGGGGAGATGGAAGCAGGAGTATTATCATCAGTTTAAAGCCGTCTTTGGCTACATAGCAAGTTGGAGGCCAGCCTGGAGTGCATGAGACTATTTCAAAGGTAGGAGGTAGTGCACACTGAAGAGATGGCTCAGTGGTTAAGAGCACTTACTATTCTTGCAAAGGACCCAAGTTTGGTTCCTAGCACCCATATCAGGTGACTAATAACCACTTGTAACTCCAGTCTCATGGGTTGGACTCCCTCTCGCCTCCAGTTACAGGTGATCCAACACTCTGCATGCACATAGTGCACAAAAGCTCACACAAGCATGTACATATACAGATAAATAAATCTTTTTTTTTAAAGAAAAAGGAAAAAACACATAAGTAAATATAAAAAAGGTTGACATTCTATAGATAGAACACAAACTCATGGGGAAAATATGTCTTGCTCTATGTGTCACCGCAGGAAAGAACTAGAGTCAGAGCATTTCACTTCCCAAAGCATTTGTTCACCTACTGAGACTGTGCATAGCTTAGAACTGTGTGTATAATGGGTTCTTCCTGTCAGCTAGCATAGCATGGATCAAGAGCAGATGCCGGGCATGGTGGCACATCTTTAATCCCAGCACTCAGAAGGCAGAGGCAGGTGGATCTCTGTGAGTTCAAGGCCAGCCTGGGCTACATAGTGACTTCCAGGACAGCTGGGGCTACAGGAGACCCAGGTGCCTTGGGATGAGCACAATGGAGTGTCTTCCTCTTCCACCATTTTATGACACTGGGCAGCCAGTGAGGGCTTAGATCATCATGGAAGGAAGAATTAGACTTCACCGGGATGACAGTAAGGAGAGAACATTCTAGACAGATGAAATATCAGAGGCAGAACACGAAGGCACGAAAAGCATGGACATCCCAGAAAGCTAACAGAGTCAGGTATTGCTAGAGAATAGGAACCAAGGCATGCCGTCAGGAGAGGGTGGAGACACTGAAGAGGTTTCAATATGTCAAGACTAAGGAGCTGGTACTCTATTCCACAGATGATGAGGGAGCGATGACAGAGTGGAAGGAAGGTGAAGTCAGCATCAGATGGGTCTTTTGAGTAGCTTTGATGATCTGTCTCCAACTTCCCTCATCTTTCCATCTGCCTACAAAGGCCTTATAGCTCCTTCACTTCAAGACAAATTTTTGTTGTTGTTGTTGCTATTCTGTATATGTGCACATGTGGAAGCCAGAGGTCAAGCTCAGGTACTGTTCCTCAGGATTCTATCCACCTTGGTTTTGTTTATTTTATGTTTTGAGATAGGGTCTCTTGGTTGGCTGGAACTCACTGATTCTGTTATACTATGATGGCTATCCAGGACACCCCAGGGATCCACCTTTCTCTACATGCCCAGCACTTGGATTACAAATGGGCACCACCATACTGAGCTTTTTAAAATATGGGTTTCAAAGGATCAAACTCAGGTCCTCAGTGGCAAGTACTTTAACAACCGAGCTATCTACCCAGCCCTCTTCAAGACAAATTTTAAATTAATTTCAAGGTTCAGTTCATAATTCATTACCAGGGATGCTCTTTCCTTTTATCTGCAGCTCCTGAGCAGGTCTGATTGGCTCCATTGTGGCTCACTGGTAGTTTCTGCCTGGAACAGGAATCAGACCTCCAGAGGCAAATGTACACAGAACTGCCCGATGATGGGGTCTCTCAGAGTAGATGCTGGGTAGCAGTTTCTTCTGAATTGAAGCATTCCAAATATTCCATCCTGCCAGGAGGCTCATTAAGACAAGGAAAATAAAGAAGTCTCGCAAATTGCAGGGAGCTCCTGAAACGCACAAGTTTCATAAGGGTGCCCTCCCCAAATTATGTAAGCACTCGCAGTTGCTGTGGGAAAGGAAAGCCATGCTGTCTGTAGACTGTACAGGGAGCTCCAGGGCTACAGCTTTCATGAGTGGTCCCCCAGGCTGGGGTGTGCTGCTTGGTGATGCAGCTGCCTGAGTCTTCCCTGTTCCTCAAAGTAACACCTCATCTAGGCCTGTAGTTAAGACCAATAAACTCATTGGTTTGCCAAGTTGGACTTCAGTGAATTACTTTGGCCCCCTCCCCATGGGGAGAATAAATGTTTGTTCACATCTACCAAGAAGTCCCTCAACACTAGGATTCAGTACTTTGGGATTCCCTCCCTATTGCCAACACCCAACACTGCTTGCTCTGGCAGTTCACAGAGGCCGCAGAGGGGCCAGCTGCCACAGAGTGCAGTAACAGATTGCTCATCTTGCCTAGACTCCACATGTTCAGCAAACAGAAACACTTTCTCTGAAATCCTGTGCTTCTTCAGAATGCAAGTGTTCCCCAGGAAATTTAGGTCACTGAATTCTTGGTTCTCCAGGGGCTTCTTTCCACTAGCAGAAACACAAGAGCCTGCTACCAGGGCAAAGCTATTCAATTAGCTCTCATTGAAGCTTCTTCTTTTCCCCACAGGTGTAAATTGGGCGCCTGGCATGTTGTTTTGAACTTGACTCAACATAAAAAGATATTTATTTCCAGGCTGTTGCTGGCGCTGAAGGAGGAGGCAAAGACACATTCAAGGCCCACAGAGTTTACCCCGCATGCCCCAAGCCTCTACCTGGGGAAATCAGGCACAAAGAGGATTTTGCAAAACAAGTTACAGGGCCATTCATTCTTCCCCAGCTTGCAGAGAACAGTGTAACAAGTAGTATCTAAGGTATTTTAAAAACTGGCTATGTAGACACCATGTGATTGTCATGTACCGAGGTAAATTTCTCTCAGGGAGAAAATGAGCCGTTGTAAATTCAGAACTACAGAAGCCTGTGCTTTTCAAAAGAAGTTTGATCTGAAGATGTATCAGATCTTGTGGCATACTGCTTACCCACATCTGAGCGCAGAAACAATGTTTCCTCCAGTTCTGTCTAATGACTTCAGCTGCGTTCTGTCCACTCTTCTTCAATGGCTCTCCTAACACAGGCACACATGCTCTGGGATCTCCTTCCTTGACCAAGTTCATATCTTGCTGCTCTTCCATCTCATGCTTCTACTCCTGCCAGACCAATCTCATTGCATGTCCCCAAATGGATGCTATTCTATCTCTCCCTCAGTGGAATTGAACTATTATGAACATAAGAGTATGGGGATTGAAGGCATGTATCACCATGCCAGGTTGGTTTCCAGGTGGCACACATATTCCTTTAATCCATGCACTCTGGAGGCAGAAGCAGGGTGGATCTCAGAATTTGAGACCAGCCTGATCTACACAGTGAATTCTAGATCAGCTGGGGGGAGGACCCTGTCTCATAAACAAACCAAAAAGGGGTGAGACTTAGAACTTTTCATCTACATTAATTTCAGCTGTACGCTTTAGGGATAATGGAAGAAACAACCGAAGGAAACCCTAAAAGTTAGAAGGAGAAAGGTAGAGGAATCACATGGTGGAAACTTTTTTGCCGCCTTAGGCAGCCCCAGCAGGGGAACATAAACCAACAGCCCCAAATTGAAATGTAATGCTTTGAAAATCAAATTGTCAGTGGAACTTCAGCCTATGAAAGTAGCCAAGAGCCTTACATTGAATGTGAGAAGCATGAAGTCCCAGTAAAATAAGACAGGCTCGAGTCACCTAACCCAACAGCCAAAATGCTCCATGTTCAACATAAATAAATCACCCATCACACCAAGAACCAGGAAAATTACAACTTGAATAAGAAAAGATAATCACTAGCACTACCTCCATGGATCAGATATTGAAACTAACCAACAAGGATTTAAAAGCAGCCTTCACGGGGCTGGAGAGATGGCTCAGCAGTTAAGAGCACTAGCTGCTCTTGCAGAGGACCCAGGTTCAGTTCCCAGCACCCACATGGCAGCTAACAGTCAGCTGAAACTGCAGTACCAGGGATCTGACACCCTCTTCTGGCCTCCATAGACATTGCACGACATGGGTACACTTACATACATGCAAGCAAAACATTCAATACACATAAAATATAAATAAATCAAAGAA
Organism: Nannospalax galili; assembly: GCF_000622305.1. Lineage (NCBI taxonomy): Eukaryota > Metazoa > Chordata > Mammalia > Rodentia > Spalacidae > Nannospalax > Nannospalax galili. Next base: position 994,821 of record NW_008331662.1, read on the forward strand.
TTAATAAACGAATAGAAACAGCCTTTGTAAAAATGTGTCAGCAGCAACTACAACTTCTCTTAGAACAAATGAAAACTTATAAAATCTCAGTAAAGAAATAGGATTTGGGATTGGAAAGATGGCTCCGTGGTTTAGAGCACTGGCTGCTTTTCCAAGGACTGGGGTTCAGTTCTCAGCACCCACAAGGTAGCCAACAGCTCTCTGTTACTCCAATTTCAGGGAATCCGATGCCCTCTTCTGGGCCCCCTGAGTAATGTACACACGGCTGCACTTACATGCAGGCAAAACCCTCATACACATAAAATAAAAATAAATCCAAAGAAATAAATAGAATGTATTTAAAAATTCAAAGATGGAAGGGCTGAGGAGATGGCACAGTGGGTAAGAACACTTTCTATGCAAGCAAGAATTCAGCTTCAGTCACCACATAAAAACCAGGAATAGATGTGCATGTCTGTAACAAAGACAGAGGGGCAAAGATGGAAGCTCCAGGAGCTCGCTGACCAGTCAGTTTAGACTTAAAGGGTGAGCTCCAGATTCAGAGACACCTTGTCTCCAAACACAGTTGGAGGGGTTGGAGAGATGGTTTAGTGATTAACAGCACTTGCTGCTTTTGCGGAGGACCCCGGTTTGGTTTCAAGCACCCACATTAGGTGGCTCCCAACCACCTGGATCTCCAGTTTCAGGCAATTGGACACCCTCTTCTGGCCTCTATGGACACCTGAACACACATGCTGGGTACACATACAAGCAGGTGTGTATATACACACACACACACACACACACACACACACACACACACACAGAGATAGAGAGAGAGGAATTACCTAACAGAAATTACCTAACTGAAAACCACAATTAACAGTAGAGTTGAAAATCTCTAGACATACTCACAAAAGATATCAGTAAACTTGAAAATAGAGCCATATAATTTACTAAATTTCAACAAGAGAGAAAATAGACTGGAAAAAAGAAAAAAGAACTGAAGAACAGAGCCTTAAGGACTTAATAAGAAAAGACCTAATGATCTTACTCAAAGTCTTGAGAGACAAAGGCAAAGAGGCCTGGCCAGATGGCCCAGTGGTTAACAATGCTTCCTGACAGGCCTGATGACCTGAGTTGGAGCCCTGGAACCCTCATGATGGAAGGAGAAAAATAATCCGTACAGGGTGTTCTCTAATCTCCACACATTAATGGTGATGCACACTCTTCCACCCGCTCCCCCACGTACACTCAGACAAATGACTAAATGAAGCTTCAAATTTAAAAAAGAGAGCATAGGAGTGAAAAATAACTTGAGATAACGTTTCAAAATTTTCCAAATTTAGAAAAATCTTAAAACTACAGATTGAAGAAATTGAACAACCCCCAAGCATGGTAGACATACACCCAAGAGGGAAAAAAAAATAAAAATCAATATACATCACAATTACGCTTCTTAAAAAGAAAAAAACTAGTGAAAAAAAGCTATACATAAATGATAATAGAAGATAGCTTTACCAGAAGATATCAGCTCAACTGACAATAGATTTCCCACCAGCAACCACAGAGGCAAGGAGAGTAGCAAAAATGTCAAGTTCTAAAGAAAAGAACCATCAGCTCGTGACTTCACTATCTAGCAAAGGAATCCTTCAGGAATGAAAAGGAAATCAAGACATCCTCAGATAAAAGCAAGTTTACAGGGGCTAGAGAGATGGTTCGAATCCCAGCACTCACATGGCAGCTAACAACTGTTGGTAACTCCAGTTCCAGGGGATCTAACATCCTCTTCTGCCCTCTGTGGGCATTGCACAACATGGGTGCACTTACCTACATGTAAGCAATACACTCATACACATAAAATATTAAAAATTTTTAAAAAAGCAAGTTTACAGCACTCATGGCTAACTTGTCTATCCTTAAAGATGGCTAATGGATACTCCTCAAATGGAGTACTATTAAATATTAAACTTTGGAGTTCAAAAAAAAAAACAGAAAAAGTAAAAATAGGGATGTATACTACAGACTACCTTTAACCTCATGATATATATTCAGTGATAGAAACAAAAATATTATATCAATCAAGATGATGTGTTAAAAGTGGAGATGATGGGACTGGAGAGATGGGTCAGTGGTTAAGAGCTCTGACTGCTCTTGCAGAACACCGAGGTTCAACTCCCAGCACCTACATGGTATCTAACAACTGTCTGTAACTCCAGTTCCAGGGGAATCTGATGCCCTGTTTTGATGTCTGTGGATATTATACGACATGGGTGCACTCACATACATGCAGGCAATACACTCATATACAAAAATAAAAATAATAAATAAAATACTAAAATAACTAAAAAGTGGAGATGACAGATGAACCAAAAGTGGTAAAATGTTGATACCGGTTCTGTTACAAGTTAACTCTAAATTAACTATTTTTTAAAACTGAATAAAGAGGCACACCCCCAGAGCACTATATATAAAGTAAGAATTAATACTGAAAAAAATGTCCGTATAGCCCATAAAAAGGCAATAAATGAGAAACGGGGTGGCGGGGGGACAGAAAACAAATAAGAAAATGGCAGGCTTAACTTGTAACATATCAATAATTATTTTAAATGTAAACAGTCCAAATACACCAATTAAGAGGCAGAGACTAGCAGAATAAGCATGGCCAAAAGATCAGTCACTCACTTCAAATTTAAAGCACAGATAGACTAAAAGTAAAACGATGGGGAGAAACACATCATGGAAATATTTGTGGGAAGATACAGCCAACTTCAATGGCACAAAACAAAGTAGGAGTCCTTAGACCTCTATGTTCTTTGAAAGTTTGAGGAGGAGAGATTCTCAGTGTGTTGAGAGACTAAGTTGGGACAGGGACTCTGGGGAGCTGAGGGTCTTTCTCTTCTGCCTTCTGTGTGGTGCTGGTACTCCAGGCAGCTCTCACTCCCTAGAAGCAATGTAGACCAGATGATTCACCACTTACTGTGATTAACTTCCTCACTGTTTCAGTGGGAAACGACCCCCTGGGCTTCAGTGTTTGCATACTTAGTTCCTATATGGTGGTCCTGTTTGGGGAAATTGTGAAACTTTTCAGACATGGGGTCTGTCTCCTAGAAATAGTTCACTGGAATCAGACCTTTGAAGTTTTTATCCATCTCTAGTTCCACCCTGTGTTCTCTTTACTTTCTGTTCACCAAGATATGAACAGCCTCTGCCATATGGTCCCACCACTATGGGGGCTGCTCTGCCATGCCTTACCACATCATTAATGGACTGAAATCCTCTGAAACTGTGAACCAAAACAAATCTTTCTTCTCTTCAAGCTGCTTCTGTCAAATATTTTGGAAAAGCAACAAGAAAAGTAACGAAATATTCATACCAGGAAATAAGCTTTACAAAGTTGTCAATGAGAGCAACGTTCCCACAGGATTAAAGGTAGAAGACTGTTAATACAATCTCGGGGGAAAAACTTGTTCTTGGTGTAGACCAGGATGAGCTTAGAGCCTTCTGTTCTAGTTTGTTTCTCCATTGCTGTGAAAAAAACTATCCTGACCAATACCAGCTTGGGGAGGAAAGGGTTTGTTCAGCTCACACCTCCCAGGTCACAGTTCATCAGGGAGTCCAAGGTAGGAACTCAGGGCAGGAACCTGGAGGCAGGAGCTAGAGCACAGGCCATGGAGGAATGCTGCTTACTGGCTTGCTTCCCCGGCCCTAATCAACCTGCTTTCTTATAGACCATAGGCCCACCTGCCCAGGGTTGGCACCACCCACAGTGGGCTGGGCCCTCCTCTTGATTATTGAGTGATTATCACTCAATAATCAAGAAGATGCTGCACAGACACCGCCACAGGCCAGTTCAGTGGAGAAAATTCCCCAATTGAGGCTCCCTCAACCCAGGTGTGTCAAGTTGACTTAAAGCTATCCAGCACAGTTGAACCCTTGTCAGTTTGATACACAAATACATCACTATTAAACAACAACCTTTCCATTTCTTGTCCCTAAGATATGATGTTAACATTAATATCACAACATAAGATGGTACAACCTTAAAAGCCCCATGGTCCTTAAAAAATCCAAACACTTAAAAGTTCACAGTCTCTTAAAAGTTTCTTAATTGGGGGCTCCTGTAAAATCCAAAACAAGTACTGACTTATTTTAAAGGGAAGAATGGGGCACACCTAAGCAAAACCTAAGTCCAGCAAAGCAGCTCAAGCCTAGACATCTGGGATTCACTCACGCTCTTTGGGCTCTAAAGGGTTCTGGCAGCTCCACTTCTCTGACTCTGCCATCCACAGCACACACAGCTCGTCTCACAGACACAGGATGGCTCCATTCCACACCTGCTGCTGCCCATGGTGGTCGTCCCTTGGTCTTGGTATCTCCAAAAAGCTGGGGTCTTTTGGCCCCTCGGGGTGCAATGCCTCAGATTCTCTCTGTGACCCCTTCAATCCTGGGGCGGTTTTACTGCAACTGAGGCTGTACTTTCACCAATGGCCTTTCGTGGCCTCTCAGGATGTCATGCCTCAGCTGCTCTCTGTGACGCCTTCATGCTTTCAACACCAGAACCATGCAGGAGACTGTTACACATTATCAAGTCCTGCTTCCAGCTTGAAATGGAGGCTCAGCCCCTCTCTGTACCACAGCTTCTTTGTGCTGACCCTGAGGAAATACTTCCCAGAAGATTTCACCACAGTGATGCTGGTCTCTTGTTACAGCTGGTTTTTTTCAGCCCCAGCTAACCAGTATCAAGTGTCCCAGTAAAGCAAAGGTTTTACTTCAGTTTCTGAGCTCATCTTAATCGCAGGTAATTCTTCAGCCCCAGCCAACCAGAACCCAAAGATTCTCAATTCAAAATGTCACAAAAACAACCCTGATAGCCTCTGCTTCCCTTTGAAGCCAGTCCTCCATCGTCCACAACTCTTTCAGCATGACTCTTCTAAGCTCCATAGCAACAAACTCTAAGCATTCAATGACTTTTCCAGTCCAAAGTTGCAAATGCTTCCACAATCCTCCCAGAAACAACTGTGTCAGGTCTGTCACAGCAATATCCTACAATCCTGGTACCAATTTCTGTTCTAGTTTGTTTCTCCGTTTCTGTGACAAAACACTCTGACCAATACCAACTTGGGGAGGAAGGGTTTATTCGGCTTACATCTCCCAGGTCACAGTTCATCAGTAAGCCCAAGGTAGGAACTCAGGGCAGGAACCTGGAGACAGGAGCTGGAGCACAGTCCACAGAAGAATACTCTTTAATGGCTTGCCCCCTGGCCCCTGCTCAGCCTGCTTTCTTATACAACATAGGCCCACCTGCCCAAGGGCGGCACCACCCACAGTGGGCTGGGTCCTCCCACATCACTCAGTAATCAAGAAGATGCCCCACAGGCACAGCCACAGGCCAATCCAATGGAGGCAAATCTCCAATTGAGGCTCCCTCAACCCAGGTGTGTCAAGTTGACACTAAAGCTATCCAGCACAACTCCCAATGCCTGTCTCACTTCCTTGTCATTATATTTTGCAGCTTCCTCTAAACAGGTCAGATCCATGACTGACACATTGGGAATAGGCATGCAGAAGATCACAGTGACTTTCGTATTCTGTTCCAGAATGACTTTGTCCACTGCCTTGGCAGCACCAATAGATGTGGGCTAACTTTCAGGGAGCCCCGCAGCTATCACACAGTTTTTCAGAGTGACCATCCATGATTTGGTTTTCTATGTGGCAGTGATGGTACAGACTGTGGTCATGATTTCCTCCAGGATGCCAAAATTGCCATAGATGACCTTGGTCCATAGAGATAAGCAGTTAATGAATGATACAGGAGGCATTTGTGACAGTACTGAGGAAGTTATTATACTTGTCGTGGTTCAAGCCAATCATAGACAAGGGGCATTGGCAAAAGAAGCAGGAGGACGACTCCTTGGGCTTCAGCCTTCAAATGAGCCCAGGCCTTCTCTATGGTAGTGAAGACAGCAGTGCCCTCCACAGCTTCATCAACACTGGCCTCACTCCATTTGATGTTAGTGCTTATACTCCTGGAAGACAGAGATGGGCTTCCTATTGATGACATGCCTCCTGTTTTTATCCTTGACCATGTCATTGGACTTTGCCACAAGTTTCTGGAATCACACTGATACATAAAGACAATGTAGTTGAAGTCAATGAGTCATTGATAGCGACAATATCTATGCCTCCAGAGCTGATAGCAGCCTTGCTGACCAGGTTGACCAGTACGGTCCAACTCATTGTTCTCACCTTCATCATCACGTATCAGGGGCACAGGTGGTACTGAATGAGAAGATGCAGATGTTAAGAGCAGAGGAAAGAGCAGAGTCCACGCAAATATTAATTTTTAAAACATACATGGACAAGTTCTATAACAGGACCAAATTGCATTGGTTTTTTTCTCTTTGGCTTTCTATTTCCACTCCATGGGCCCAAAAGAATTTTATATTAATATACTTAAAAATAAAAAAAATCCTTTATTGTGTACCTCTATCTGTCAGGAGAGCTGAGTCACTAACATGACGAAAACCTCAGTGGCTCCACACAACAATGCTTATTGCTTAAGCATCCTACCCAATCAATGCTAATGGGATCCACTGAAGAACTACACCAAAAATAAGAAAATTCAACAAGAGCCAGCAAGCCAAAATTTAAAACAATAATCGATGGCATTATATATCTAAGTAGCGCAAGATAGAATGATAGAAACTGTTCCTTTCATACAGAAAGAGTTGTAGGGAAAACTCACAAATCAATGAAAATGACAATGCCACATCTGACAAAGATGGGGAAATACACACTAGATTTTCATCCCATATGAAACATTCATTTAAAACACCGAAAACAGATCAATGGAGGAGTTATGTTTTTTTTCACTCAGCTCACTGGCCCCAAATACCCAGACTATATGCAACTACTTTGAGGTATCCAGACAACAAGCTCTCCTTGTATTCATCTACCACCTCTGGCTCTTACAATATTTCTGCCTGCCCCCCCATTCAGCACTTAAGATAGCATGCATAAGAACTGTGCAAACACAAACCAGACAGGGACCCAGAGTAGATGGGAAAGGTAGGCAGGAAGCCCCCCAATCCTAGCTGAGGCTTTATTAGCAATTGATACATGCTAGAGTCACTTTTCCTTCCTAGTGTGATGCCTGGTAGGTTGACCAGACTGCAAGGGATAGACCCACATCCAAGAGCATTTAGGAAATACAGATTAGACTTGATAGTTTTTTAAAAGAACAAATAATAATAGAGGACATGAAGTTGGGGGGGTAGTAAGGTGGGGTGGAGGGGAAGGGGGAGGACTGGCTATGATCAAAATACATTGTATGAAATTCTTGAATTAACAAAAATATTTTTTAAAATATCCAGGCAGGCTGCATACAGGGGAAAAAATGTAACTAGGCAGAATTCAATAGTATTTCTAAATTTAAGAATAAGAGTTGGGAGTTCAAGAATATTAAGACGTACTATAATTCATAAAATAGAGAGTGACATAGAAAGAATGAAAATATAATCCCTGGGGATATGAAAAGAGTTCTATTTGAATGCCAGCTGCATTAATGTCCATACAATGTAGAGCAGAGAAAAGAATCACTCAAAGGGATTAGAAGAAACTGAGTCTTACACATACATGACCAGGTATAGTTCCCATTTTCATAAGCCACTGTGCAAACCTCAAGACACACAGAGTATGATATAGTGTATTCAGAAAAGCTTTTATCTCAGCACTAAAAATAACAAATTTCCTTCATAAACACTATGCTGGCCATACCTAAATATATGCTCCTTAACATCATAAGGCTAAGCAATAAATAGAATGAAGATGTGTTACTGAGCTCAAAAATCGAAACTGGCAGATTATAGTGTAAGGCATAGAATTCCACATCTACCTTTTTTTTTACTATTAAAATATGATTTATTTTGCAACAGTTTTCCATAAAGATTCCATAATTAGTTCTTCTAGTTTAAAGATCTGATTCAGTTTATGTTCAGTATTTCAAGAAGATATAAAGCAAAGTACATTTGAACTGGTGGCATGTAAAAGGCGCTTTTCTAAATAACTGTAGCACTTCAAGACATTGGTCATATCTGACGATTTAAACAATAATACTCTTAATATATCTTTTATTATTTTTTTCAGGAATGAGCTGTTTATTTTTTCTAATACTTTCAAGGTAGTAATTTGTTTAAACTGTTTTTTTTTTATTAGAAGAAGCATTTCATTACAACAGCATTAACCTATTCAATAACATTTTTCTGAGCTAGGGTACATCTCTTTCAAAATTGGCTGTACATTTCTAGGTTTACAGATGAATTATTACCCTTATATAATCTTTTACTCATTATAAACTCTATAAGACATAAAATTAAATGAAGTGGGGCTAGCAGGATGACTCAGCAGTAAAGATACCTGCTACCATGCCTGATGACCTGAGTTCTATCCCCAGGACCCATGTGGTAGAAGAAGAGAATCAGCTCTCACAAGTTGTCCTCTAACTCCACACGTGGGCCATGACACGGGCACATACACATACACACACACGGGTGCATGGACTCTCTCTGGGGAAGACTCATGGGAAAATTCTCAAAAGGAGCAAGAGGAACAGGGTGAGAAGGAGGAATTGAGCAGGGTGTGACCTCAGACAAAGCCTGGCTTGTCAGATCCTTGGGACAGTTCCAGACCATAAATTATTCTACAAAGTTATCCCATCCTTGGGTGAAACTGTATTGGTTTGTACCTGATTCTTGATGGAATGTGACTTCCCAGGCATCTGAGGGTGAAAGTACTTTCTCACCCCAAGACAATTCCCCCTGAAGATCATTAGATACCACTCACGGCACTATGGGAAAGGGACTCTGGACTTGACATGGAGAGTATCTGACCATCATGCCATAAATCTCAAGGGTAAATGAGGTATTAGTCAAGGCTCTGTTGGCTGCAAATGACAAAAGTCACCTCAGCTAGCTTAAGGGCAAACAAGACTGGGCAAGGATATCATTAAAGATCAGACTTGGTTATGTTCAGGGGTGAGCAAATGTCATGTGGGATTCATCTGTCTTTCTCTCTCTGATAGACTGTTTTATTGTGGCAATAATGATAACATCTTTCCCCCAAGATGTTCCTCCTGGTGGTTTAACAATGGAAAGCGAAGTCTATAGCACAAACAGAAAAGTCTCAGGGGGGGTTGCTTGACAGCCTCTTAGAGGTCACCTGTCTTTTCCTGATTCTGGTGGTGGGTACAGATCACTATCCTGGCCTCATGTAAAGGCTTTCCTATAGCAAAGAAGGGTTCAACTAGCAGCAGAAGAAAAGGGATGCCATATGGGCGAGAACCTAGTAATCAGCCTCTAGCATCCATCTGCTTAATTCTCCTTATTCTCCTGTAGCCAGACTTTTCGTTCTCAGAGGAGAAGGAACCTGATGTCTTTATCCACATTGTAGGAATGACATCACCTATCTTAACCCTTGCTCCTATGATCCTACCTCTGTTGAACTGCTTCTTTCTCCTTATCCCCTAGGTTCCTCACATACCCTTCCCTCCCCCTTCCCTAAGACTAACCCAATTTTTATCCATATCTCCCTTATTAAGGCCTGTTACCTACTATTCTTCTCCTTCAGGTTATTTCTTTTCCTTTACCTCACTTTTTCCCTACCCTTGTCCTGGTTCCTGGAGTTATGTCTGTTTGAATACTTATTTATCAGAGTCTGATCCTAGGATCCACATATGAGGGAGAACATATATTGATTTCTTTTGAGTCTATCTTACTTCACTTAGTATAACAGTTTCTAGTTCCATCCATTTACCTGCAAATTTCATGATTTCATCTTTCTTTACTGCTGAGTAAAACTCCATCGTATATATGAACCACATTTTCATTATCCACTCATCAATTGAGGGACACCTAGGTTGCTTCCATCTCTTAGCTATTGTGAAAA
>NW_008331662.1:1014886-1022590 GCF_000622305.1 Nannospalax galili
TGCCACGCAGGGATGCAAAGGCTGATGGGGTGGGAATAAGCCCCAAGATTTCCCAGGGAGTGGATTGAGTAGCTGGGTTGTACTGGATGCACAGGATCAGGGAGTGGCAAGGTAAGCCTCGGAGCCCCAGAAAGAGGCTGGCAGCCCCAGAAAGAGGCTGGCGGGTGTTGCAGGACCAGGGAAGTAGAGGGAGGTGATGGCGGGGCCAGATCCAGTAGCAGTGCTCCTGGGGTCCAAGGAATGCACTAAGTTGGTCTGGGTGAAAAAGATCAGGAAGCAGTATTGGTTCCCCAGGTGTCTTGGGACCCAAGACTAGGAATGGCGCAGGGCCCACACTAGGAGTAGAGAACAGCGGGGGAGATGGAAGGGTGAATGAGGCTGGGGGAGTCAAGGTGCGGAGGGCTCTGCGATAGACTTACCCCAAGAGAGGCCTGAGGGTAGGAGAACAGGCTAGGAGAGTTAGCCGGTGGTGCAGGTCCAGGGAAGCAGAGAGAGGTGAGGGCGGGTCCAGGTCCAGAAGCAGTGCTCTTGGAGCCCAAGGAAGACACTAAGCTGGTCTGGGTGAAAAGGATCAGGAAGCAGTATTGGTTCCCCAGGTGTCTGGGGACCCCAGACTAGGAATGGGGCAGGGCCCAAACTAGTAGAGAACAGCGGGGGAGATGGAAGGGTGAATGAGGCTGGGGGAGTCAAGGCACAGAGGGCTCCACGGTAGACTTACCCCAAGAGAGACCTGAGGTAGGAGAGCCCACATCTACCTTTTTATCTTTGATCTTTGCTGGCATGTAAAGTACTGAGTTTCACTCTTCTTGCTAGATGTGCCCCTCACCCTGTGGGAAAAGCTTCTCACCTGACTAGTGCCTGTACCAGCTGGACTCTCTCCACTGATCCTTCATCTAAGGGCTTCCACTTTCCTTCCAGTCTTTCGAATTATTCAAGCAAGTCAATCATGTCTTTTCACATCAAACAGGGGTCACTTCATCTTCTTGTGACTTCAAATCCTTCATTCCTCCTCTGCCCATACTTACTCAGTTGCTCTTTTCAGTCCCCTGTGGCCCTCAATGGCATATTGTATCAATACCTTCTTCCCAGCACTGTGAGTGTATATGACAAATAAATTACTGTCAATTTTATCTATCCAGTATTGGCTGTCACATGTTCGAATATCTTATGTTATTAAGGGTGGGAAAGTCGTGTGATGGCTAATCCTGGGTGTCAACTTGATTTGATCTGAGATTAACTGAAATGAAAGAGATCTTCTTGATTGGATCATCTAAAGCTGGAAGACACACCCTAAATGTGGGAGTTACCTTCTGATGGCAGCCGGTATAAAAGACCAAGGCAGAGGAGAACGCGGGGCTTTTTGTGGCTTGCCTTCTCTCTCAAAAAAAATCTTGCTGCTGTAGACTGAAGACTAGCTGATATTTTGAAATTTGTCAGACCTTCAGCACCGGATTGGGACTACTGAGACATCCAGCCTTATGGACTGAGCGACTACAGATTCTCAGCCTCTCCAGTGTGGTGCAGCCATTGTTGGACTACTCAGACTCTATCCTGTGAGCTAAGCTGATAAATCTCTATACATATTCATTCTACTGGTTCTGTTTCTTTGGAGAACCCTGACTAATGCACTCACTAACGGGATAAATAGAAGATCATCATAACATGGGTATAAACTGCACTTGTGATCAAATTAGGCTAACATGGGGCTAGAGAGATGACTCAACAGTTAATAGCACTGGCTGCTTTTCCAGAGGACCGGGGTTCAATTCCCATCATCCACATAGCAGCTGACAACTGTTTGTATCTCTGGTTCCAGGGGATCCAACACCCTCTTTTGACCTCTGCAGGAATTGCATGACATGGGTGCACTTACATACATTCAGGCAATACACTCATACACATAGAATAAAAATAATAAATAATTTTTAAAATTATGCCAACATGAAACATTTCCAAATTTGATCTACTGACAAGAAATTGCAAATGGTATAGTGCTTTGATCAGTTTCCCTTATAATGACAAATGTGTTGGTTTAAGATTGAATAACTAAAAACATTTAACAATATTTCTAATTATAAATATAAAAACCACTAAATTTCTATAATCAAAAGAGCAACACCTTCATTTGATATTTGATTATATGTTCACTCATCATTTACAATCACTTATACAAATTACTATTATGCCATTATAAGAGTGTTTATTATTAAAGTCATCAGTGTATTTCTTTAAGAAGGGATTACACTTCCCAGACATTAGGCTTAAGTCTATATAAAAAGTTATCGAGACAATTATTTCTCATTGATGATTTTGTTCCTAACCAGAAAGTGCTGCTCAGATGTAAGACTTCAAATCTTGGTCTCCAATACTGTAGTGCCCACCTGTAGCTAAGGGAGACAACCAGCTATTGTTCTAAAATGATGGACAAATTTGTTTTCTCCCCCTATCTAGAAGGCTTTGAGAGGGAATTGACACTAACTCTAAACACTCCAACAGCTATCAAAATACCTGAAAGCAAATCCTGAATCCATTACTCTAGAGTCCAGCCTTGGAAGACAAAAGAAAAATGAGGAAGAACCCAATAGAGGGATGCTTTTGGAAGCCCTTGTCAAGAAACTCCAATGGAGTCTCCTATGAACATTTGAAAATTGCCCTGTTCTGACTTTTTTCTAGTTCCTGGTCTAGAACTTGTAATGCTAATTACTCTTGCCTTTACTTCTCCTTCACATCTCCTATTCCCAATTCAAGGACTTTCTTTTCCCCCTACAGATAAGAGTTATACAGTTTGGGAGTCTTTTAGATAGACCCACTGAAGGGGTACTCCAATTGCCTCACCCTGCGTCCCTGTACAGCATGGAAGAAGCAAGAGCGGTCTGCATCCCTATTCCCTATTGGCAATTTGGGTACCTCTTCAGAGGATGGAATGATAAGAATAGGAGGTAGGAATTGGCTAGGCAGTTAGGGTAAAAAGACCCAAAAGAAGAGTAGCCAGTTTCTTGGCTAAAACTCACAATGTCCTTGGGCCTCTTAGCAACATACTCCATTCCAAAGGCCAAAACTGTCAAAAATACTTCGGAGCTTTTATCTAATCCTTAAAAGATTTTAGGGTTACCTCTTCAGAGGGGGGCAATGTTAGAGTAGCCAATAGCCCCCTAAAATAAATAAAAGTCAAAGAAGAAGAAAGAGTACATGAAGTTATCAGAAAAAAGTGATGGGGAGATATGGGAGGAGTTGGAGGGGAAGGAGTGGGCATAGATTTGATCAAAACACCTTATATGCATGTATGAAATTCTCAATAAATTATTTATTTAAAAAAATATTCACAAGTAAAATCCAGAAGTATTGGAAAGATAATATAGTTACCAAGTGATGTTCTCCCCAGGAACACAACATTGATTTAATTTGAATATCAAGCAATGTAATTTACCATATGAATGCCATAATAATGAATAAAAGCTAAAACATATAACATCTATGTAGAAAAAGCATTTGGCAAAATTAAAAACCCATTCATGGTATGACATCTCAGAAGACTGGCTGCAAAGATAAACTTTCTCAATGTGGAAAGGGGACTTGATGACAAATTCAGACCAATCACATTTAATGGTAATAATTAGGTCAGGAACAAGGCAAAGCCATCCATGCTCCTGGAGGTCCTAATCAATTCAGTAAGACAAAAGAGAGGGGGAAAAAAAGACAAAGAGACTTAGAGGAAGATATTAAACTTTTTATTGATAAATGATAAAATTGCACACAAAAATCCTAACAATACCTGGGTGTGGTGGCACACATCTTTAATCCCAGCACTCGGGAGGCAGAAGCAGGTGGATCTCTGTGAGATTAAGGCCAGCCTGATCTACACAGTGAGTTCCAGGCTAGCCGGGGCCACAAGATACCTTGTCTCAAAGAAAATCCTAAATAGTATACAAAAATCTAATAGACTAATGAATAAGTGTAACAAATTTTCGTACTTGGACAACATCTAGGAATCTATTGTGTTCCGTATACAGTAACTGAACAAGAATTAGACACTGAAATTTATGCTATTTACAACAGCCTGCAAAAGTCAGACATTCCTAAGGATAATTTTAACAAAACACCTAGAGTTGTGACACTGCAGACCCAAAACTAATAATAAAATCAGCATCACTGGTCCAAAAAGATGGCACAGTGAGTAAAAGTGCTTGTGGCTAAAACTGGAAACCTGTGTTTGATTCCTGGGACCCATTTGGTAGAAGAAGAAAACTGACTCTGCAAATTGTTCTCTAACTACCAAACACGTATAATGGCATGTGTCACACACACACACACACACACACACACACACACACACACAAATAAATAAACAAATGTAAAAACAAAACAAAGCATAAAATCTGTCATTACTAAAAAGATGCTCCATATAAAAGAAAAAATACATTTCATTTTTGTGGATTAAATACTCGATATTTTTGAGATGGCAACTCTCTCCAAATTGACCAATATATTTAATATAATCAAAATCAAAATACCAGATGGCTTATTTATAAAAATTGACAAGTGGATTCTAAAATTAATGTGAAAAAGCAAAAGGCCTAAAAATAGCCCAGACAATTTTGAGAAGAAAAACATTAAAAGAGTTATATTACTCAATTCCAAAGCTTAGGATAAAAGGCCAGTAATTTAACACAGAGTGACTTTAGCACAGTCAGACATGCACATGAGTTGAGCCACACAATAAAACCACATGCTTCTGATTAATCGGTTTAATTAAGGTCACCATTAATTAATACATATAGTTTTTAATAAACATACTGGAACAAGATGATATCAATATAGAAAAAAACCTTAACTCTTACTGTACACCATACATAAAAATTGGCTGTAAAGTATCACAAATCAATAAGCAAAAGGTAAAAGTGAGGTATTTCTAGAAGAAAACATGAGAACTTCAAGATCTTAGGATTGAACTAGATTTCCTGAACATTGGATCAAAGACAGTAAGTATCCCTCAAAAAAAAACCTGATAAACTTCAGATAAAAATTCTGCTCCTCAGAAATATGAAAGTGAACCACAGTTTAGAAGAAAATATTCATAATATGTGTATCTGCCAAAGGTTTTTAGCCACAATATATAGAAATCCTTACAACTCAATAAAAGAAGACAAATAACTCAATTGAAAATTGGAAAAATTTTACAGCACTTCAGAATGAAATGAAGTACCTGAAATTTAAGAAAAAACTAGAGTGTTTATTATAAAAACACTTGTAAAATTTTGTTCAAGTAGTATACATGTTTGAACTCTTTCAAAGGCCAGTGTCAAACTGCAAATTCACTAATCAAATTCACTAACCAACTTCAAATATACAAATAAAGATAATAGAAGATTCCTTTTAAGCCTACCTTACTATGGGCAAAGTTGGTACCACAAGTTAATGTATTAGTGGTCTCTAGTTTTTCTTACCCAGTGTGATATATTTAAATGAGCATGCTTTAAAGCATTTCTTTAATACTAATATAAAACTTTTCTTGATGTAAATATCTTTATATGTGTCCTTTCTTCTATTGATGGAGATTTGCATTATTTCTAGAGCTCTGCTATTACAAGTATGCTACTATAAACATTCTTGTATTCATCTCCTAGTATGTATTCTAAGAGTTTCTATAGGACATAAACTTAAAGTGGGTTTGTTGTAAGATTTGTGAATGTTTAACTTTATAAGATCTTTTAAAAATATAATGTTATGCTTTGGTCTTAAACATCCCCGAAAGGCTTATGTTTTATAGCTTGGTCCCAAGGTGCCAAGGTGGAGGAAAAACTCACTATGGGTATTCATTTGGAAGTTTTATTTTATTGCTAGCTGCCTCACCCGCTTTCTGCTTTCTGGCTGCCATGAGGTGAACAGCTCTGCTCTATTATACACTTCCCAGTATTGTTATTACATACTCCATCATGGTGTTCTGCCCCACCATGGCCTAGAAAAAACAGAATCAAATGATCATGGACTGAAACCTCCAAAACTATGAGTTGAAATAAATCTCCTCTTTGAAGTTGTTTGCCTTGGGCATTTTGTTACAATAATGGAAAGCTAAACCCCTCCCCCCAAAATGGAAAGCTACAAGTTAGCCTCCAAAGAATTACATATAGCTTTTTTCTTCTTTCAAAAAGTTATAAATGACATTAATATTATTTTAGAAATATATACATATGCAACTATATATGAGATGATAGATAGATCAATACATAGAGACATACAGGCAGACAAAAATTTATAAACAACAGCTGAATTAACTCAGGAGAGTCAAGACCATAAACTCAAGTAGAGAAGGCCAGGGACCAGGAAGAAAAGTATTGCATTTGTTAATATTCTAGTTTCCACATTGAGCAGAGGTTGCTTATTTTAGAGTGAATATCAAATGATAAGGGTGTAGGGATCTGGAGAGATGGCTCACTTGTTGAGAGCATTGGCTGTTCTTGCAGAGGACCTGAATTCAGTTTCTAACACCCACATGGCAGCTAACAACTGTCTGTAGCTCCAGCTCCAGGGGATCCAACTCCCACTTCTAGCCTCTATGGGCACTAGACACACATGATATACTTACATACATGTTGGCAAGACACTCATACACAAAAAATTAAAAAATAAAAAACACACGGAGTATAGCACAGACTGCTAATATCTAATTTCAGTTTTATAGACCACTTTGTGCTGCCCTTGTTTTATGCTGTGTGATTGCATTTCTTTAGCTCTCCTTTTTTCCATCATTAGCTAGAGCTGCCTTGTCTTTTTCCGTCTTTATTGGTTTCCCCTTCTATCTACTTTTGCCTATTCTAGTTTTTCCTCTGTGACTCTAATACTAATTGCTAATCTTAGCTTATAATTTCCATTCCTACACTTAATATCTTAATAAACACTGAACTAATCTTTGTTTGGTTATTAGCCAAAGAGTATTGGAGTTGAAGAAGCAATTGTTTTTAATTAGCTATTACTGTGCTTTCTTTTTTCATTTTATTTTATGTGTGTGCATGTGCAGGTGCCCAAAGAAGCCAGAAGAGGGCGTTGGATCCCTTGGAGCTGGAGTTACCGGTATTTATGAGTTTCCCAATGTGAGCGCTGGGATCCAAATTCCAGTCCTCACGACTGAGCAGCATTTTTAACCACTGAGCCATCGTCCCAGCCTCTCTTACAGTATTTTCAGAGGGGTCTATGCATCTCTTGTGGTTGCTTTTATTCTTGGAGTGGTGCTGGAGACTGTACCCATTACCCTGGCAAATGGGCTGAGGGTTTAGCCATTGAGCTATATACTCCAGTGGAGAGAATTAACACCTTAACCTTACTACAACCTAATCCTACTTGAACACCCCAAATATTTTCAACTGAATCAATTCAAGTGATTTAAAAAATCCAACCCATGGCCTAATTCCAGAGATGCCAGGTCCCGTTGCAGAAACATAACAAACCTGAAAAATCAAGGCAAAATGGTTTCTCCCAAAAATAACAGTTTCATGGTAATGAATCCCAATGAGAGCAAATTAAAATGAAAATCCCAGGATAAGAATTCAAATTAAATGAAAATCCCATTCAAATGTTTATAAAACGTTCAGTGAAATCAAAAAGAACACAAACTCCTGAATGGAGCCAAAGAGACTACAAATAAACTATTATATTATGTAATGCAATATAATATAATATAATAATATAAATAAAATATTCTGAATGAAA
>NW_008331662.1:1022676-1024226 GCF_000622305.1 Nannospalax galili
AATAAAATATTCTGAATGAAATAAAGGAATCAATACAGCATATGAAAGGAATTTGATAAAAAGAATAAAATACTGAAAAGGTCCCAATTGAAATTTTGGAAATGAAAACCTCAATGAGTCAAAAAAATTCAACAGAAACTCATCAATCGAACGAATTAAGTAGAAGATGTCTATCAGGGATTGAAGACAAGATAAACTAACTAATGATAGAGTATGACTAGACCGTACAAGATCTATGAGACATCACTAAAAGACCAAATTTAACCAGGCATGGTGGCACAGGCCTTTAGTCCCAGGACTCAGTAGGCAGAGGCCAGCATGTCTATGTGAGAGCCAGGCCAGCCTGGTCTACATAGTGAGTTCCAGGCCAGCTGGGGCTACAGAGAGACCCTGTCTCAAAAAATATATATAAAAAGAAAACCAAATTTACAAATTGTGGGTAGAAGGAGAAACTATATAAGCCAAAGGCACAGAAAATACATTCAGTAAAGTCATGGAAAATTTCTCAAATCTGGAGTAAGCAATGGTCATTCAGATGCAGGAGGCATTTGGAAAGCCAAGCCAAAAGGCCAAGGGGGAAAAAATTTCCACATCATGTAATAGTTAAAACATTGAACATACACAACAAAAAAACACTGACAACTTCAAGAGAGGAGCATCAAACTGCATTTAAAGAGGCAAACCTATCAGAATAACAGCGCATTTCTCAGCAGAAATTTTTAAAATCAGGAGGACCATGCATGATGGCACATACCTTTAATTTCAGCACTCAGGAGGCAGAGACAGGCAGATCTGCATGTTCAAGGCCAGCCTAATCTGCATAGTGAGTTCCAGGCCAGTCAGGGTTACATAGTGAGACCCTCTCTCAAAAAAAAAAAAAAATGTCAGGAGGGCATGGAACAATGTATTTGAATCTCTGAAAGACAATACCTGACACCCAGATTACCGTATATTTTTAAGCTATATAAAGAGTGGTGTGGATAGTACAAAGCCTTTTATATACATTAAAACTGTGCATAAATAATTGTGATTATTAATCTGAATTGCCAACTTCATGAGTTCTAGAATCATCTGGGAGTGGGGCCTCTGGGTGCATAACTGTAGGGGGAGTATGTTGATTAAATTCATTGAGGTGGGCTCGCCTGTCTTTTGTGGGTGGCACCGTTCCTAGACTGGGATCTTGGAGTGTATAAAAAGGAGAAAGTGAGCTGAGCACCAGCATTCATCACTCTGTCTTCCTGACTGTGGGTGTAATGTGAGCAGCTGCCCCAAGCTCCCACTTCTGTGACTTCAACCATGATGGACTATAACCTCAAACTGTGACCCAGGTAAACCCCTCCTTCCTTAAGTAGCTTTGTCAGTGTTTTCTTACAACAGGAAAGGAAGCTAAGATGGCGATCAAAAGTGTGTACATATGTACTGTTTCTATTTCTAAACATGCAAGTGTATAGAGGAAAATCTATTTTCTAAAAATACATAGAGTGCCAGGCGTGGTGGCACATGTCTTTAATACCAGCACTTGGGAGGCAGAGGCAGGTGGATCTCTGTGA
>NW_008331662.1:1024320-1040841 GCF_000622305.1 Nannospalax galili
ATATATGCAAAGTATTTATCACAAAGTAGAAATTCCTAATATATATTGTCCCTTAGCATTGAAAGTTAATCGGTCTTCTCTGGACCTACCAACCCCCTCTTTAATTTAATCTCCTAACATTGGTTCTTTATGAGTGAAATAATAACTCGAGATTTTAAAAAGGAAAATTCCTCTGTGCCTTAGGCTTTCAGAGGAAAAAGAATAATCCAGGGTCTTAAAATGGAAAATTGCTAGAGAGTGCTCAAAACAATTAGGTCATCTTCTTAACTTTATTGCTTACTAAATAGAACTAATCTATTTAAACTTATATAAACATTTACAGTTTTGCTCCTAAATCAAAAATAGTAACATCATTCATTTGATTATTATTTCTAACTGGCTTTTTCACCTCCAGACAGTTGCTAAAGGAAAAATCAGGAGAAATCTTTGGATTGTTAAATTTGATATTTTTACTCAGAATATTTTAATGATTTTTCTGCATTTGTTCCATTCACTCTTTAAGTGGGAAATAGCAGCTAATATCAAAAGAATTTTAAATTGAAAACAAACAAACGTCAGAGTACCACAGCTCTGCACTTAATTCAAAAGGCTGAGTCCCACCTGGGCCAGCAGTGCTCACAGCTGGATCTGCCTGCTCCTAACACTGGAGCTGCCAATACCAGATTCTGGGCCAAGTTCCAGGACAGAGCCCCACCTCCACAAGCCTTTATCATTTTTTAATTGTCCATGTCTGTAGTTCCTTACTGCCTGCCACTTAGTATTCCCGCGTGTTGCTAAACAGCTGCCATGTTGTCTCCCTAGAGGTGTGTTTCTGTACATCCTTACCAGGTTCACAGGGCTGTTGGAAAACTTAATTAATTAATGTTTCCTGAATGCCTTGAGGTTTTCAGATGAAACGTGCTAGGTGGAATTGTAGAATCGTATTAAATTTCCATTTTATTGTGGAAATGAAAGCATCTTACCTGGTCTGGATTTCTAGCAGAAAAGGCTGGTCCCAGTCCCCCAAAACTTGTTCAAGGTCCTTAGATCATGATGCAGTTTTGCTGAACCCATCACTTCAGTCAAGCCTTTATGAGGTGACAGGCAACTGAAAATGTCAGGGCTACATGTTAAGACGATATTCCTCATCTTCAACCAGTTGGGTTCTAAGCAAAAGACACTATGCAGATAGATGGTGTAGATAATACATTACCATTCATATAAACCTAAATTTACATATGTATAATAAAAAGTATATACACATACATACAAATGTAGTTTATTAAATATAATTTGTCATGGTTTGAATCTGAAATGTCTCCCACAGGTTCATGTTTCAAACACTGTACATGTTTGTGGGACTATTCTGCAGGCTTACAGAGCCTTTAGGAGTTGGGCCTGGCTCAGGGAAGCAGATAACTAGGGGCAGGCCTTGGAAGATTATACCAGTCACTGATTCTGGCTTATTTTCTTGGCTTTCTTGTGGTACCTCTGCCACATGCTCCCACCTTCCCAAACTCTGCCATGATAAATAGATTAAAATTTCTACAAGCCTGAGCCCAAGTAAGACGTTCCTGCCTTGTTTCTACCAGAGGCCTTGGTCAAAGCATTGCAAAAGTAATAAATACATGGGTGTATACGTAAAACCTGCTTTGGAAATATATACAAAGGGAAGACACACCACGGAGTGGAGATAATATTCTGATGAATTTTCTCAAGCAAATCATAAATTACACCTGTCAGGGTCTAGAATGGACTAAAATTTTTTTGTTGGTTTGAGGAAATATTACTTTATTTTTTTTAGCTTTTCTTGGGGAGAGGTGGTGTTTTGTTTTGAAGAAGATAAAAAGAAATTTTAAAAATTCAGGCGAACAAGTAAAACAGAGACTTCCAAAGAATAAGAAACCCTTTTGGCTTTTGCCAAAGATCGTAAAAGTATATCCAACATGTCTAGAAAATAATGAAGCACAAATAACATTGAAATTTCCCATATGTCCTTTTAACCACACCTTAATCATTCCAAATCATGGCAAAGACATAGAGCCAAGACTGAGTCTATAAACTGTTATATATAGACAATGGGTGTACAGTCACATAAGAAACAGTACAGTAAAGTTGGGCAATGTGTCATGTGATTATCCTGTGATTCATAAAATCTCATTGCTGGGACTTAGGGACAAGATGTTTGTAGTACTCAAGGGCTGAACCTAGGAACGTACGGGTGCTTTTAATTTTTATTTTTAATTTATATTTTTTTGAGACAGAGTCACATGTAGCTCAGAGTGGCCTCAAACTCATTATGTAGCCAAAGCTGACCTTGAACTCCTGGATTTCCTGTTTCCACCTTCGAAGTGCTAGATCTTGGGTATGTGCCACCACACCCGATGCAGTCTCGTTTTTTGTTCCCAACAAGATGGGAAATAATCTAAATATTCATCAGCAGTAAAAGAGTAAGATATGGACATTATCAAATAAAGAAATACTTAATAATAAATAAGCTGGAAATACCAAGCCAACATGTAAATATTTCACAAACACAATGTTGAGCATGGAAAAATTGCTGTAGAACACATAAAATAATCATTTGTGTGAAGATAAATATGTAATATCATATTGTTCTGGTATTCAAACATGAAGCAAAGTTTAAAAAAACACATAGGAATGATTAAACTCCAAATTCAGAAAAGGAGCTAGGGAAATCACAGAGGGGGCTGCTTATGAGTGAAGAAGGGATGGGGTAGTAATACTAGCTTTTAGACATTCTGGATTTGTATATTTTATTTCCTTAAAATAGTTTTAACTAAAAACCTATTCATGGGCCAGCAAGATGGTTCTGCTAGTAAAAATGCTTGCAGCAAAAGTCCAATGACCTGAGTTCTATCCCATATCCTAGTTTAATTAACTTGACTCAACTGAGAGGAGAGCCTCCACTGAGGAATTTCCTGGATCAAACTGGCCTGTAGCATGTCTTGTTAATTGATGTAAGACAGCCCAGCCCACTGTGGGAGCCACTAGTCACTGGACAGGCGATCCTGCAATGTTTAAGAAAGCTTGCTAAGCAAGCAGCCTTCCTCCATGGTTTCTACTACAGGTTCCTGCTTGGGTTCCTGCCCTGACTTTCCTCAGTGATGGACTGTGACCTATAAACTGAAATTAACCCTTTTCTCCCTTAGTTGCTTTTGGTCAGAGTATTTCAGCACAGCCATGGAAAGAAAACTAGAATATTCCAGAACTTATGTAAAGATTGAAAGGAGAGAACTAATGCCTTAAAGTTGTCCTCTGACTTCCAGGTGTGCACTGTGGCACGCCCCTAATAATAATGATAATATTTTAATTGAAAAAAATTTTAAAGCCCATTCACATCAGTTGTAACAAATGTACCACTCTGGTGGAGATGTGAACAGTCGGGAAGCCTGGGCATCCACAGGGTGAGGGGTATATAGAAGCTCTGCATTTTCCACTCCATTTTGCTGTGAATATAAAACTATCCTAAGAATAAATATTTATTAATTAATTTAAAAACACTATTAGCCTTCCTATGTTTTGTATGGTAGATGTATTTCATAATAATTTACTACTTAGGAAATAACACTAACAAATCAATACCTGATGGAGCTTCCTATTGGAAGTTCATTCATGTGCCTCCATTTCTGTATGTCTGCATCTATATTTATGTTCATATATCCAACATTTGTTAATGGTAACAACTTTTTGAAAGGAGCGGGTGAGACAGCTGGGAGGACTAAAGGAATGACCTGCTGCCAAGGTCCCACTCCCTTCCAAAGCATGGGGGGCACAAGCGTGTCTTCACAAGTCAGCCATACTGGAAAGCCAGTCCAACCTGGCACACATTTGCCAAAGATGGCAAGACTGGGAGATATTCGAAGAGATTAGCTCAGAAGCAGGTAATTCTTTAGATGAACCCAGAAATACCTCTAAGAGGAGTTCTGAATCCAAAACACAAATGTAGAAATAACATTTGGGGGACTGGAGGGGTGGCTCAGTGGTTAAGAGCACTGGCTGCTCTTGCGGAGGGCCCACATTCAGTTCCCCGCACCCACATGGCGGTAACAATCATCTGTAACTCCAGTTCCAGGGAATCCAAAACCTTCTTCTGGCCTCTGTGGATATGTACACGATGCGCTTACATACATGCAAGGAAAACATTCATATGCATAAAATAATTTTTTTAAGAATGTAAAAATAACGTCCTAGAAAGTATCAAGTTAGGCTTTACCATTTGCTTCTACCTTTTATTCTAATTTTCCAATTGTGTGTATCTTACAGAATTAAGCAGTATTCTGTGAGGTTCTTGGGTCAAATGAGTACGACAATCTATCAAAAACAAATCAAATTGTATCTATTTTCAGCATATAATTATATTTTATTAAGCACAATTTTGAGAGACAGAGAAAGCATTTAACTGGAGGAAGATAAGACAATGCACGAAACAATTAGCAGTGGATTGTGCCTCCACACATCTGTTTTATATGATTAAATGGTAGAGGTGGGGCGATTCTGATTTGAAAAGGGTCAAACAGCAGGAATAAAAGGTCAGTGTCAGAATAGTTGAAGGCAGGTCTCTCTTGTTTTTCTGTAGCAAAGCTACAGAAAAATAATTTGCATGTTATATTTATATTATAGCAAAGTAATTGTCTTGCTCTTTTGTCTGTTGCTGTAATAGATTAGCTGAGGCTGGGCAATTAACAAAAGAATGCGATTCCCTCAGTTCATGCTTCTAGAAGCTGGGAGGTTCAAGATCCTCTGGTGGAGGCCTCATCAGGTTTTTAATTCATGGCAGAAAGCAGAAGTGCAGACAGAAGAACACCGAAGAGGCGCAATGCAAGTTATCCTGGCTTTAGAAAATTCACTCTCCTATAGTTCATCTGGTTCTGGAAGAGCAAAAACCCGTGCCCGTGATACAGCATTTATCGACACACAAGGGCTTGATCCCCACAGCCCAGCACCTCCGTCCAGACCCCACCTTCAACATTGCCACATTGAGTTAAGCCTCAATATGAGTTCTGGTGGAATCGATCAGACTCAAACCACAATACCAGGCTTTGTTGAAGAAACGGTGTGTCTGAAAATAGCAAAAGAAAGAAAAGGACAGCAAAGAGCTTTAGACTGGGCAGGCAGGTGACAGCAAACACGTGT
The DNA here is from genome assembly GCF_000622305.1 of Nannospalax galili. NCBI lineage: Eukaryota > Metazoa > Chordata > Mammalia > Rodentia > Spalacidae > Nannospalax > Nannospalax galili. The sequence continues at coordinate 1,029,457 of NW_008331662.1, forward strand.
TTTTGTAAACTAACTTTTAGCCACATATGGTGGCTCACACCTATAATTCTAGTGCTCAAGTAGGAGGATTGTTGCGAATCCAAGCCCAGTCCGGGCTACATGGTAAGTTCCAGGCCAGCCTGGGCTACAGGCTAATTAAAAAGAAAATTAGATCTGTTGGAACAAAGCCACATTATTTTATTATGGTTGTATTCACAGTAAAATGTAGACACACTCTGTGCTTGCAAAGCCTAAAATATTTATTATTTGGTCTTTCATAGGAAATGTTGGTCAATCATTTGCAAAGATGATACAATACTTGGGAAGAAGGGAGGGAGCAGTTATGGATTCAAATTCCTAAAGCTATGTAATGTTTCTGTACAGCGCCCCAGCCATACACATCATCCCTTGCGCCCCATGGGTCTTCTGACAGAGAATTGCCTCTAGAAAACCTTGGGAGATGGGCAGGAGGATTCAGAATAATGTAGGTGACAGTGAAAATTCTGAGACAGGAAAATGACCCACCTGGAAAGTTAAATAAGAACAAGAAAGAACTCATGCCTTGGCATTGTGGGCCCAGCCACCACTCGTGGCTGGAGAGGTCATAGACCAGACAGGAGTACTTACTGCTGCCATTTTCCTAAAAATATATATAGTCTCTAGTTGTACTCTAAACACTTATACCCCCAGGTAAGGGTAGCTTTCACTCCTCATCAAAGAAGCCACTTTTTGCAACAAATGAAGACTGTTATAGAGACCCACAACTTGTAAAAACCCGGAGAATAAGTGACCACAGGGTGGCCACCCCAATTGGTACATCTACAATGAAACCCCTACTCCTAAGGTTTGGGGAACGTCACAAAATAGGGGGTGGAAACATTCTAAGATCCAGAGGACCAGAACACCTGCCGTGAGGTAGTGTCTTCTAGAAACAACAGGGGAGCTGCACCCACAAAATCTCAACAATATGGTTGCCTAAATAATGACATAATGACAATACCAGTTGGCAGCCAATGTGGATGGTGGACTTTTCAGAAGGCCCCACCCTTAGATGAAGAGCTACGGCAGTCAGCGACTGCCGACAGAAGCAGAATCACTTTTCCCTAGGAACAAGTTCCCTGATAGGCCAGCCAATGTACATGTGAGTAACACTGAATGGACTTTGTAGGTCATTTGTGCATGTGCATGTGCATGCATGTGTGTGTGTGCGTGTGTGTGTGTTTGTGTGTGTGTAAAATAATTACATAAGAAAAGGTCATTAATTTGAAAGGGTGTTGGGGACACAAGGGAAGAGTTGGAGGGGAGAGGAAGGAGTGAAATGCAAATATAATACTCATGTATAAAATTCCCCCAAAATTAAAATTTTTAATTAAAAAATGAGAGCAGACATAGGAAACCCCAAAGAAAGGCACCAGGTGAAATGTCACACACACACACACACAAACTGAGGTCTTCATACAGAACAGAGACAAAATGGCAGCTCAGAGAAACATTTCAAAGAGTGGTTCCAGTCTTGTACCAAGTCAGTGTGGGAAGGGGAGCACAGCTCTTCCTCCTAGAAAGAAAACGTTCCTTAATTAGTTTGGAGGTAGAATTGGATCAAGTACTAGCTCTGCCATTAACTAACTATGTCTTTTAGCAAAAACACTTCAAGTGTCTGCATTTACTCCCTCCTGACAGGAGGACGTTGGTAGAAATTCTACTGTGCATCATTTTGACTATTTATTTGGTGCCAAGTACTGAACAAAGGTATTTTAAGTGTTATCTCACATCTTTACAAAAGCCCCCCTTTATAGATGAGGAAGTTGAAGTGCCTGATATTGTAGACAGAGAAAAGTAATGGAATAACTTCCAAATTTAGTCCTGGTCTCAGGATGCACAGGGAGTCATGTGATACAAATGTTGTGTTGCCTATGTAAAGGATGGCCATGGTCTCATCCTAGAAGGTTCCCATTCTTCTCTAAAGCATTTCAGTAAACACATCCCTTCCTTCCTCCCTTTGAGATGGAGTTTTTTCTTTTTTTTTTCTTTTTTTTTTTTTTTTTTTTTTTTTTTCCCAGGCTAGTCAGGACCTCACTGTATAGCTAAGGACAGCCTTGAATACCTGATCCTCCTGCCTCTACCTCCTACCTCTGGAGTGCTGGGATACCAGGCATGTCCCACCATGCCAAGCTTATGTTTGAGACAGGGTCTCCCTGAAGCCACAGCTGACCTGGAACTCACTATGTAGACCAGGCTAGCCTTGAACTCACAGAGATCCGCCTGCCTCTGCCTCCCAAGTGCTGGGATTAAAGGCGTGCTCCACTAGGCCCAGCTGAGATGGCGTTTTTAAGACCTTACTAAATACCATGTACTATTTTACATTCCAGATGTCCTTGTAGTTAATCTGATTGTTCCACACAGTAAGACATAGTTAGAAGTGATGTACGCTACTTCCCCTTGGCCCCTTAAAACAAAATAATATGTATGTGGTGCGTTAGAGTTACCAGGGAACCAGCTTTCATACATAAATTCTCTCTTTCTCCCCAGACAACAAAGAAGAACTCTAGTCATTATCAGAAACATGGTTACAAATAAACCATCCGAATCATTAAAGTAAGTAGAAAGATGCCCTTTACCAAAGGTCTTTCCCATCTGTGAGCCGGTACCTAGAACACAGGCATCACTGGTGCCTATTTGTTAAAGGAAGGAACTAATGTTTACATACAAATCTGGTTCAAACTGGAAGCAAACTAGAAACAAATAAATCGAAGTAGCTGGCTGTGTTGGTACATGGTTATAATCCCAGCGCTTGGGAATATGAGGCTGGAAGACTGCGAGTTTCAGGCTACGTAGTAAGACCCTGTCCCAAATAATTATACTGTTACCAATAATAACAGCAATAATAATGGTAAAAGTCTCTGAGAGATCATTTACAAGTTAACAATTACAAGTTCCCCTTTCTCTTCTGATCCTGGCCTAGTCTCTTTTTTACCATTCAGTGACAACTACAAGGAGCTAGACGTGGTCTCCAAGTCCCACTCTGTTGTTGGCCAAGCCTGGGACAACAGTTTCTAGGGTGCCCTTATCCTGGAGTAAACCCCTTCTGGTCCACAGGGACATTTAGGAAGGTTAAGCCCAAATCCCACCAGCAACCAACAGCACCCTGCTCCGGCCCCTCATTTGTTCTCTGGACTGGCTTTTTTCCTTACTTCCACTGGAATTTAGTGAGAAAATGGCTTCAATTGGATTCGCTTTGGTGTAATAAAGAAACTGAAAATGAATGGTGGGGGGGGAGAAATCAAAAGATTTGCTCTTTGAGATATAATTTAGTGTCTGGCAGGAATAATTCAAGAAAATTGTGTCCACTTCCTGATCACATAACCAAACAAACAATGAGGGGGCAACCCTGCTGAGAGACATTTTCACATTAAAAGGTGCTAAAACCGGGCTAGATCTCCTCGCAGCCCTGTTGGAAGCCTCCGTTCAATTTTTAGTCATTTCCTTTCTGTCCCCAGACTGGTAGCAACAGGCAAAGCGGAGGGAAAAGGCAAGACTGGAGGCCGCACCTCTGTGCTGACCCACCAAGCAATTCAAGGAGAGACGTGACATGAAGGAGACCTCCTCATTCCCCGATATTTCCAGATGGCTTCAAAAAGTAAAACAAAGGCTCGTGGGGCTGGAGGGAGAACAGAAAAGATTCCAGGCCTTGTCTGGATTCTTAAGTAAAGAGCTAAAATCAGTTCAAGTCACACTAAGAGCTTCTGCATCATAGGAGATACAGGATTATTCCTCCATGAGTGTCCAGATGTTATGAAAAACATGAGAATTCAGTATGTTTAAATACGTTCCTTCTACTACAGAGCTATGAGGCTGGAGCTTTTTGAGGCTCATGAATGAGCATGTGCATGTCAGAGTCTATAAATCACCTTCTGTAAGTATCCATTCACTACAATATAGATACTGATATGTGATTTCTCCCTATGGTGTTGATTCTGTCTCAGAAAATGTTTTTATTATTTTTTTATTTTATTTTATGTGTATGGGTGTGTTGCCTGCATATATGCAAGTGCACCTGTGTCATGTAATGCCCACAGAGGTCAGAAGAGGATGCTGGATGCCCTGGAACTAGAGTTAACAGTTGCTAGCCACCATGTGGATGTTGGGAATCAATCCTGGGTCCTCTGCAACGGCAGTCAGTGCTCTTAACCACTGACCAGCTCATGTCTCAGAAAATCTTTATGCCAATGGAGGGTTCCCTATTTGGGCAAGTAAAATAGGACCAAGAGTGATGGGACGTATACTACGGAACGCAAGCAACACAGAAGGCGGGGAGGGTGATGTACTCTGGCTCCAGAGGGGGACAGCACTGAGCAAAGGCGCTACCTCTGGAAACCAGGACAGAGACAAGCCTGCTGGAGCAGCTTCCAGGAACAGTTACGGGCTATTCTGTAGAAGCCCACCCTCATGGTGGGATGTGGGATAAGGGCAAACACAGTGTACACGAGTCAGACCCTGAAGAACTCCCGAGCACATTACAGGAAACACATACTGAGAGGCTGAGGCTGGACTTTAAAGGCCTTCCAAGACTTAGCTGCCATTTTTGCTATTGACCTTTGAAAGGCACTTTGGAGATGGTGCAGTATTCAAGTCTCAAGCTTTAAAGAAGGAATAGGACATTGTGGAATAAGACCACACAGTATCTTGATTGCCTGCCTACCTGGGTTTTTCATCCTCCTTTCCATACCTCACTAAGGTGGAAGTTCCTCAGCAGCAGTGGGTGGGTCATGTTTCTCTTCCAGTCTTGAACACTTAGCACTGTGCCAAATAAACAGAGCATTCACAAAAGCAAAGCTGAATCGTGTCGTTTGTGTAAATATCTAAGTATCTGACTCGCCAGCCTTGTCCTTGCTTGTATGCAAATATTAATCTTTATTTGCAGTGTCCAGCACTGAGCTCGGCACATTGTAAACTTAAAAAAAAATGGTAATGAATGTTTGGATGGATGGATGGGTGGGTGGGTGGATGGACGGATGGACGGATGGATGGATGGATGGATGGATGGATGGATGGATGGATGGATCAATGGGCAGATGGATGAACTTGGGATTTGGGATTTCTTACCACAATTATTCTCCGTCACAATTTACAATATTTTAAAAAGATAGAACACCTTTAACACCCAGGTCTTGACTTCTAATACCACTCTCCAACAAATGGAACAAGAAATTCTCAGAGAAGAATTCTAGGATAATTCTAGAACTGGGGCAAGAATATTCAAGATGAGTGTGGAGCATCTCTTAACTCCAGAAAGACTGTGCAAAAAAAAAAGGAAGTACCAATAAAAGCGAAGGGGTTTGTTAAGATAACATAAGAACCAGTTGAACAGCTCTGAGTAAGAAAATTTGCAACAACTTAATCAACATGATGAAGTACTCTCAGATTATAATTCAACTTATAAAATAAATATTCATAAGGTTAGGCATGGTAGAGCACACTTTGAATCTCAGCACTTGGGAGACAGAGGCGGGCCTGTGAGTTTGAGGCTGGTCTGTGATACACAGTGAGACCCTTTCTCAAAAAAAATTAAAAATAAATAAATACGCATTAGTCTGATACTAACGTAAAAGCTGAACAAAACAGATAATTCACATGCAAAATTCTAAATAATTTATGTAGATGCTCTCCCCCTAAAAAGGTAGAGATAACTCTCCCATGGTGTGTGTAGGGAGCACATGGTGATTTGCTCCCAGAAAAGAATAACTTTGCAGCAGAGGAACATGACACTACATCAGTTGGCTGGTCAAGGTCAACACCAGTAGTGATACATCCCATTGATACTATGCACAATGGAATGAGAATGGCAGCTTTACCTCCGTTGTCTTCCCCCTCCAAATTCATGCCAGTCTACTTATAAGAATTACATAAGGTAAGTTGAAGGACATTCTAAATGCACACCAATATCTCTTAAACCCCATGTAAGGAACTCGCCACAACCCAAAGGACAAATAAATGTGACATATCATAAATATGACAATACCATAGTATTGTAGATGGGATCCTGAAGGAGAAAGGGGAGGTTAGGTGGAAAGCAGGCAGATCTGAATTGATCATGGACCTTAGTGAATCATCACATGTCAGTGCTGGTTCATTGTGAGAAATATACTGTGCTCATGTAAGATGTTAATAATGAGACATTGGGCATGGTGTACCTGGGAACAGTCTGTGCTATCTTTGCAATTAAAAACTATTCTAAAATTTAAAAGTTCTTTTTTCTAACCATGAAGGAAAAATAGATACAACATACTGTGATGTCCTATCTATTGTGGGTGTCCTGGGGCCCTCCGGGCAGGGGTAGAGTTGGCGCAGAGTCCCGACACAGACTCTGGGAGTCAGGTGAGAAGCAGGCAGTGCAAGCAGCTACAGACTCGTTTATTGCCAATATGGGGCTCCCTTATATCCCCCCTCCCAGTGTCCCATTGGCCCCAGTAGGCTTTCTCGGATCGTGTCTGATCCTCATAGGCCCTCTCAGTCGAGCCATCTTGCGCCAGTCGTCTCCATGTCCTTTGGAAGAATACAGGTTAGACTCAGCCGGATGTTTTTGGTGCTTTTCCTCCTACACCTATCCTGGTGATTCTTCCTAAGAGGTTTTGGTGAATTTAATTTCAAAAGTAGATACTAAGGATTTTATTTCTCACATGAGTCCTCTAAAATAAAATCTACTTCTCAGAACAATTAGATGCTACTGCCTACTTTGTTGATGATCTCTAGGCCTTCCAATCATTTTGTTTCTCTTCCCCAGTCAGATTTCTTTAACACACGAGGTATGGATGACCCCCTCTCCAAAGTATCTGTTCCCTAACTGACAGGACGTGATACCTGAAATTCTTCCCACTTTGCCCTTTTTTTCATAGCCAAGGAGATCGTGTGATAACTACACTGATCCTTCTCCACAGGGCTGTGCTGTCAAGTCCCTTCCCTGGCAGTGACTGCCTCCCTCTCTCCTTCAGACATCACAATTGCTAGTCCCCTCTGAATTCACCCAGAGTGATAAAGACAATAGCTGAGGCTAGGGGATGACCAATCTGGGGAAGGAGGGTGGCCAGGTGCAGAGGCCCAGCTGCTGGCCCTACCTCAGATTTGGCCTTTTCTTTCAAAGATCTGAGTCACTTCCTCTGGCCTCTTTTTGTCCAATTGAGATGAAAATTTGCTTTTCTATTTGTGTCTCTGTGCTCCTTTGGTGGATAACCGCTACCTTATCCCTTTGGACTTGCAGGCACTGATCCTGAAGGGAAAGATAACGTTAAGCTGGGGAGACTGCCTAAGACCTCAGACCCCTCAGCATGGCAGGAGGCCACAATAAAACCCTTTCTCCCACCTCTTTTCGAGGTAAGCCTGTCCATCAACAATGACCAGCCATTTGTAGAGAGAGTTGTGTGAACACCTTCTCAAATCCCATCCTGAAAAGCAGCCCCCCTCTGCAGCCTAGATACCACAGGCACCAGAGATGACTGAACAGAGAGGTATCAGGGACAAATCTGAACGTACTCCTCAAACAATATTCATTCACATACACAAGCCCATTTGTTTCCCAGCCAGCCATTGCTCCAATTGAGAATCCTTGTTTTATTTCCTTGTGCATGCAACTCTCAATTAGATTGTAAACAAGGACCTGTGAGGAAACAGAATCAAACACAACTTTCATAATTATTAGAAGTGTTCATTCTCATTAACAAGGGGTAATTGTTTCTGTTTTGTAAATTGATCCAAGATGAAAGGAGTTAGTTAATAATTTATACTGTACTAGGGAAAGAGGGCTGTGAAAAGACTCTGCGGAAGGATTTGAATTAAACAGCCTTTCACCCTTTTAATATCTCACAAGAGATTCTTCTGCACTGATTCATTTAATTTAGTGGACACCGCAGTGTGGCCCATTGATTGTGGACAAAACTTCTGAAGGGCCTGGTGTGCACCCCTGTTAAAACGTGGGAAGAGAGTAAAGTTGGATGTGAATTAATTTGATTCTGTACATAATTCTTTTTCAATGGGATTCTGTGTCCCATTGCAAAGGCATGAAAAAAGGAGACACTGCGTTTGATTGCTCAATATTCATCTCCATTTTCCTCTCTATGGACCCAATATGCTTGGCTTAATTAACTTTTCTCAAAGGTGAAGCAGTGCGCACCATCTGCTGTGAGACAATCACATTTGTATGCCTCTCAGAATAATCCCTTTACTACTGAAAACAGCTATCATATAGTAGCCAAAACACAAACTTTCAAACATTTTTTGGCCTGGGAGAAAAAAAGACCAAATCCATTCTGGTCCAGTGCTGGGAAAAGCCATGCAGCAGAGGCGAAGGCCGGTTGTTTTTGTTACAGTCCGACTCCTGCTCGCAAATGATTTTGAGTTTGCCCTGTCTTCCCTCTACCGCCAAATTAAAAATGCTGCATGCTTCATTTAAAGCCCAGCTCAAGAACAACTGCGCAGCAGGAGCATCCTCCCTTTCTCCTACCTCTTAATTTCCAACTAACAGAAGAATAGGAAAGTGGCACCTTGAAAAGAACCATCAAGTCACTCAAAATCCCAATGCAAAATATTGAGGCAAAGTTTAGCCATTTAATTTTTTAATCAAGCCTCAAGGACCACACAGTGTTATCAAGGGCCTGCTGAACTTGCTCCAAAGCTGGGTCATTATTTGATCTTTGTGGCTGGTAATCTGATTATCTCATTGTGGAGGTAAACTTCAGACCCAATCTTGTTAGCAGCTGGCGAAGCTGGATTACTACAGCTACTGAACTGGAAACTGAACTGAGCAGTCTAGCTTTGGCCTTGCTGTCTTTGAGCCCACAGTTGCCTTCTTCAGGACGTATATACTTTTGTGTCTGAAGCAGAATTTTATTCTAGAATCTCGCGCTTCAGGGTAAACATATTCTGCAGTGATGATATTGAACTCGACTCTGCTAGGTGAACACACTTTTAGAGACTCACATCTATATCTAGCTCATACCCAACCACATTACCAGTTTTCAAGAAGCCTACACAGGTAATGCTCTGGTCAGAAAAATCTACAGCCCAAGATATTTAATGAAGGAAATTAATGAGCGGTGTTTTGTGCTTTGAGATTCACACTCGACAGAGTTGCTAAAATATGCAAATTCTCACAAGAGTTGTGTGGTCCCTGCTTAAGACACTTGGAGTTTTGCTTGTGGTCTCACTGAGGCATTGACTGCCTTTACAGTGAATGCCCAGCCCCGTCAAAGCCCAGAAAATCTTGAAACATAGCTTGAAAGGGTTCAAAGGATCGAAAAGACAAAAAAGGACTAAGCTGGGATTTTTATGTACACTGAAAAGAAGAATAAAATATAAGTTCCTGAATACAGGCTGTTATAGCAATGTTACCCATATCAAAGCATTATGCTGCTACGGAAGAAGGTTGAAAACTTTCTTGCACACCATATGCAAAAGAGAAATAGGAACAATTTAGGCCGGCGGTGATTTTGTGACATGAAACATTGAATGCTCTTTTTTGACACACTACTGAGTGAACAAGGAATTCAAAGAGTTTGAACTCCAACAAGTTTTCTGCCTCAATAAGCCATAATCAGCCCCAAAGAACTGAGTGCGCCTTGGAGTAGTGGTCTGCCCTCAATCCTGCCCAGGGTGGGTTTTGCTGGCTATTATAACATGCATCAAAGCAAGGGCTCTTATGCTGGCTTTCCTCTTATCAATTCCACTAAAGCCTCCAAGTCTTTGGTGTGATTTCTGAAACCAGAAAGCGATCGACAGCATTCCCAAATATCAACATCACGCACAGCCATCCCAGAGCCACAATAGTATACTGAGCAAGTTAGGCAGCAAGGCGGCTGCTAAAGCAGGCATCTTTGTGGGTGTGCAATGCCACCAACAATATTTAGCCCCACAGACAATGGGCGTTGATGTAGTTCCAAAGTCCAGCGAATGAGACAATCTTACTCTATGATTCAAGTTGAAGCAGAAAAGTGGATTTTGCAAGAGATTGCTTGCTTGGAAAAAAGACAGATTTTAAAACATACTTTGTATGTTAATATGTCTTCATCTTTTATGGAAGTTTAAGTCATTTTCATAGTTTTCCAACATTTAACATTTTGATTTTAATATTTTTATTTCATTGTGCAGAAATTCTTATGTTGATATTTATCACAAAATCTTTTTTTCAACATCTGATGATCAAAATTTCAGTGGTGCAGAAACCTGTTATCATTAATCATTAGTACTCTTATTTTGTATTTAAGACCAAATATATACATTGAAATGGTAATTCCAGCTTGTAGACTGGTAATTGACTTTGTTATACTCAGCTACTACAGTCACAGAAGTTGCTATGGTGTTCCTACAACTAATTACACCCATGCTTAAAAGCAATAATCAATTTCTAGGATAATAACATGTCAGTTTCTTAGCCAGTGAGATTACAGCTGTGGATTCTCCTTCAGGAGTGCAATGAAATTGAAAGAAGAAACAATTTTTCAATTAGAATAAAAAATTCAGCGAACATATAAATGTCCAACTTAAACTCTTCTGTGGTGAAGTCTTTGCACACGTTACTGGTGGAAATGACATTTTTCTCATTAAAAAAAAAATTATGCCATTTTAGAGATTATTTGGTAAGACTCAAAAATACAATGTATAGTTTTCCAAGCATGATAAGCAAAGGTAGATAAAGTCTTAGATCTAAATTTAGATCTGAATATGCAAAAGGAACACCTTTTAATTAAGCATGACATTTGACACAGTCAAGTTTGAACTTACCTGCACAGCTTCACACCTAGGAAAATCATGGTAAGTTCTCAGAGCAGCTTAACATGTCGCACCCCCCGAAGCACAGCAGTCTACCTGTGACAGACACAGCCCCAAGTGGATTTGTTTTCAAAGAATGTGGTTCTGGGTTATTTTCCTAATTGTTGCTTTTTTACCTGATTATAAAAGGGGTCAAAATTTTTCCTTGTTAGCATGTCAGAATATTATAAGATTTCCAGTACCTTTTAAACCATATCTACATAGAATTTGTCAGCAAATGTTAGAATAAAATTTGTTCATTTATTATTAGAAGAGACAAAAATAAACAAAAATAAAGCTGAGAAAATATATTTATGAAAAATAGGATTCATCAAAAAGTGATACTCTACCTATAAAATGTGTTGAATATAGACTACTATCCTCAGGCCTCTTGGGGTAAGCCTCATTCACCCTTCCACCCCAACCCCCACCCCCCTGCCTCCCCGCCCACCGTTCTATACTCTAGTTTGGACCCTGTGCCATTCCTAGTCTTGGGGCCCCAGACACCTGGGGAACCAATACTGTTTCCTGATCCTTCTCACCCAGAGCAACTCAGGCCCTTTCTTGGGCTCCAGGAGCACCGCTTCTGGTCCTGGCCCTGCCCTCATC
>NW_008331662.1:1047013-1051737 GCF_000622305.1 Nannospalax galili
CTAAAACAAAGACCTCTAGATAGGCTGACTAGATTCACCAGAAGGGCAAGTAGTTGGGATTGGCTGGGGTGCTGACAACACAGCAGACAGTAGCAGGGATATCAGAGTATAAGGGATCTAGTGGGGGGAGGGAAGCTGTGGGAGGGTGCCATCTGGGAAGTGGGTGTATAGTCAAATAAGATGGTTTGTTATGTTCTGTGTGATTTATGTCATGTTAATTAGAGGTGATAAACAGAACCATTGAAATCTACCCAATGACTTTACAGACATACACAGGTACCAAGGATCCGAGTGCAACCAATTATGACTAGTAATAATCAGATACATACAGATGAGAGATGCATGCGCCAACAACTGAGTGTTATTAGCAAAAACAATGAGTCTTTCTGTAAGAAGCAGTATATTCTAAAATGAAATGGAGATCTTTTTCAAAGGTTAAAAACTCATTCAATTTCATATCTTACAGAGTTTATACCGAGTTCAATATTATATAACTGTATTAATTCAACTGTGAACCTAAAAATTTACAGCCACTGTTGAAAGAGATGTATCCTTGCTCTGGAGTGTGTTTCTGAATATGTTAAAGCTGTAATGAACTGCTTCTTCTAATCTGTATTTTTATAAATTTTAAAAAATTAAAAAAAAAAATGTGTTGAATATAAAATCCATTAAGCATAAGTTAATAATATAAATTTAAAATAATACTAAAGTTTGTTTTCTACTTATTATGAATACTGGATAAGACATACATTTATAAGAAATGAATATAATATAAAAACTAAGATATAACTTCCATTTGGTCAGTACTGGCAACAATAATTCAAGATTTCAAAGATAAAATTTATAAAAATACATTAATTGGGACCTTGTATTACAAAAGAGATTGGGTAAAGCAAGTGTGGTTTAAGACTGGGGAAATAAAGGGATTTTTTAATAACATAAAAGACCATATCCTTTCATTTAAAATTCAAAAAACTACTTTTCATTTCTCTATGTATAAAGTAAAATAAACTTGATTGCAGTATTTAATATAAACCAGTGTCACTGTTCACCTTAGGAGGTCACTCTCACTCCAACAGTGCTGTGATTTCTTGCCGTGAATGTCCTTTGGAACTGTTTTTGAGAAATGTTTTAGAATAGGTTTACAAACACCCAACAAAACTGAGTACAGTGCTGTCACTCAAAGGATTGTGTGTTGAAGGTTTGGTGCTCTTGGGAGGCCGTAGAAACATTAAAGGATGGTGCCTAATGGAAGGTTTAGGTTATTAGAGGTGTGCCCTTGAAGAAGACTGTAGAACCTAATCCCTTTCCCCTGATCTTTTCCCTGTCCTCTGTTCCTTGCCATATGTGATGGTGAGCTTTAGCTATCATGTTGACACAACCTAGAATCACCTGAAAGTGAGCCTCAGTGAGAGGCAGTCTACATCAGGTTGGCCTGTGGGCGTGTCTGTGAGGGACTGTCTTGACTGCCTTCATTAACATGAGAAGACCCAGCCTGAATGTGGGTAATGCCTTCCGGGGGTGGCCAGATAGAAGGGCAACAAAAAAGGAAAGCTTTTTGACTCTTTGCTCCCTTGACCTTCACTTGCGCTGGTGAGTTCATCTACACTGTTTCTGCTGATGATTACTTCATGGCTATTAGAACCAGCTTCTTCCATCCTCCAATGTGGACTGAAGACCAGCAGCTCTCCAGCAGTCCTCCAGAACTCTGGTGCCAGATTGGAACTATGGAAAGATCCAGCCTCATGGACTGAGCAACTACCAAGTTCTCAGCCTCTGGTGTGAGACAGCAACTGTCAGATGACTCCTATCACCTTATATAAGCCAATCTAATAAAGCCTTGTAATATATATTCTTTCTATCTCTTCCACTAGAGAACCCTAACTAAGACATTGGGAAGTGAGCAGTTTGGTTCCACCACATGCTTCCTACTCTACTGCATTGCTTTATCACAGACCCAAAAGCAACAGTTAGCTGACCATGGACTGAAATCTCTGTAACCATAAGCCAAAATTAACCTCTCTTTCTAAGCTGATTATCTCAGGTACTTTGTCACAGTAATAGAAAACTGATGATCATAACTTCTTAATGTCATAAAAGCCAAGTCTGTTTCATTTTAAAGAACTAAAATTGTAACATTTACTAAATTGCAACATTTAAATTCCTTTCCAATCTATTCCCTAAATTGGGTCTTGAATGACTTCAACTTTCAAAGTACCATTTTTTAAATAATTTCATACTTATGATCCAGTCTCTGACAGAAATTGACAAACAGAATGAAATTGTTTAAATAAAGGCAATTGGAGAGCTGGAGAGAGGGCCCAGTAGTTAAAAGCACTGGTTGCTCTTGCAGAGGGCCTGGGTTCCATCTCCAGCACCCCCATGGAGGCCAACAACCATCCATAACTTCAGTTCCAGGGGAATCCAATGCCTTCCTCTCATCTCCATGACACAGGTACACTTACATACATGCAGGTAATACACTCATACACATAAAATTAATAAATAAAATATTTTTAACCAAAAAAAATGAAGACAATTGGGAGTTGCAGAGATGGCTCAGTGGTTAAGTCACTGGCTACTCTTGCAGAAGACTTGGGTTCAGTTCCCAGCACCTACATGGTGGCTAACAACCACCTGTAACTCCAGTTCTAGGGGATCTAACACCCTCTTCTTGCCTCCACTGGCATTGCACATATTGGTACACACGCAAAACATTCATACTAGTAAAATAAAATAAATACAATTTAAATGAAGGCAATTGACAACATAAAACCAAGTACATGGAACAATGAAGGTGATAGCTTGGACAAAGGTCACATGTCCTTGACATCACCCCTTCAGCTGCATTCAAGAGTATTTAAGATATTGAAGTTTCTGCCGGACATGGTAATACACACCATTAATCCTAGCACTTGGGAGGCAGAGGCAGGAGGAGCTCTGTGAGATCAAGGCCAGTCTGGTCTACATAGCAAGTTCCAGGCCAGGTGGGGTTCAGGGAGAACCTGTCTCAAAAAACAAAAACACAGCAAAAGATATTGGTGCTCAATAAGACACTTACCACTATCAACTCTCAGTAAAAGGCTACTATTTCTGTTGTGCTGTATCATAAAAGATAGTTTTAGGGATGGTCACTGTAATCTCTTTATTGGATTGGAAAGATCAAATAATAATAAATGGATCTTCACATTCTGTGATTATATGAAGACATATTCTGGGTTTTCATGGTAGTTGTTTTGATGAGGTCCCTACCTTTGCTCTGGCTAGAGGCGTCCTTCCTATTTGGTGCTCTGTTCATACAGTTACTGTTCTCTAAAATTCTGCCACACCATTTAAAGCTCTCCATCAGCAAGCATACCAATATATTTGGTTTGTAGACTTCAAATCCCATCTACTACATTGTAGGAATTTCTTTTTTAATTATTTAATAACCATATGATTAGAAGAAGCATTTCATTATAGCATTAACATATTCAATAACAATATCCAGAGCAAAGATGCATCCCTTTCAAAAGTGGCTGCAAATTTTTAGGTTCACAGTTGAATTAATACAGTTATACAATATTGAACTCAGTGTAAACCCTATAAGACATAAAATTGAATGAGATTTTAACCTTTAAAATAAGATCTCCATTTCATTTTAAAATATACCATTTCATACAGAAAAACTCATTTTTAATGCTACTAACACTTAGATGTTTACACGTGCATCTCTAAACTCTATGTATCTGATTATTACTAGTCACAGTCAGTTACACTCAGATCCTTGGCACCTGAGTATGGGTATAAAGCCATCAGGTAGATTTCGATGGTAATGTTTTTCACCTCTACTAATTAGTATGAAGCAAATTTTATGTGTCTTCCTCAAATATAACTCACTTTTTATTGATTTTTTGTATGTATTTCATACAGAACATTCAAAATAATCTTATTCATCTATATACCCATTTCCCAAATGGCACCCTCCCATGCCCCCCCCACTGGAGCCCATATACTCTGTCATCCCTGTTACTGTCCACTGTATGGTCAGCACCCCCAGCCATTCCCAGTGCTAGTCCATCCACTGAATCTAGTCAGTCTATCTAGAGTTCCTTGTTTTAGGAAGGTCAGCTCTTCCTCAACTAGCAGCAATCAGTTGCCAATATTCCTTTAAATAAGATTGGGGTCTGCTGTTCATTTTCCCAGCTCTATGCTAGGTTACTGTCTGGGAGTCTCTTGGACAACACTGGCCAACAACTTGAAGGTATCTCCTGTTTGGTATTGTTTCTTGTTATGTAGCCTTTAGCTATACACATGGACTCTTAAAAAATTATGTTGACCCCTTTAATCTTTGGTTATACTTTCCTTCTGGGTGTTTAAGACCATACAGTTGGCCCAGATAAACCAATTTATTTTTACTCTTAAGGCCGTTTGAGGATCTGTTCCTCAGGGGTCACATGGGCTTGGGAGGAGCTCCTTTCTTTTACCAGTTCCATCTATGTGAAGATAAGTCAACGGTTCTGCTCGATCAGGGCTGGCTTCACTTTGAAGCATGGAGGAAATTTTTCCTCTGTGTTGACCCTCCTCTTTGTAGACTGGACACTGGTTCATGTCCATCTCCTGGGGTCTCCTCAGCCTCCTTGATCAAGAGGACTGGTGACCCACCACCATTACAGGATATTTTGAGAGATGCTCATAGTCCCCTGGAACTAGTCGACCTAGGAGGGCAAGGAGCAAAAACTGTC
>NW_008331662.1:1051823-1057916 GCF_000622305.1 Nannospalax galili
ATTGAATTACCATGTGCTATGTAGATAAAGCTTGGGCAAAGACCAAACGTTCAGATAAACTTTGTCTAGATATATATTGTATTCCTTGAGCTAGTTTTACGTATAATTTGTCAGTAGGTTGTTCGATTATTATGGTTCCCTCTGTTTTTTTTTTAAAATTAGCTAGGCATTATTTATCTCTCACATTGTCTAACCCTGACACCATGGTTTCCCCATTTAAAGTACTCCCATTTTTCCCATTTCTCCCTTACTAATACCCTTCTCCTATGGTCCCACCTCTCTTGAGTTCCTTTTTTTCCCTTTATCCCCTAGGTTCCTTGTATACCCTTCCCTCCCCCCTCCCTTAAACTAACCCAATTTTTATCGATATCTTCCTTTTTAAGACCTGTTTCCTACTGTTCTTCTCTTTCAGATTCTTTCTATTCCTTTACATCCCTGGTTCCTTTCCATTATCCTGGTTCCTGTAGTTATGTCTGGATACATACTCACTTACCAGGATTTGGTTCTAGGATCCACATACGAGGGAAAACATACGTTGTTTTTTGTTTTTTTCTTTTTCTTTTTCCGAGTCTGTGTTACTTCACTTAGTATAACAGTTTCTAGTTCCATCCATATTTCTGCAAATTTCATTTCATTTTTCTTTACTGCTGAGTAAAACTCCATCATATAAATGCACCACATTTTCTTTATCCACTTGTCAATTGAGGGACACATAGGTTGCTTCCACCTCTTAGCTATTGTGAAAAGAGCAGCAACAAACATGGATGTACAAGTGTCTCTGCATAGGATGAGTTCTTTGGGTATATGCCAAGGAGTGGTATAACTGGGTCAAATGGTAGGTTCATTTGTATTTTTTAAAAAAATATTTTATTTATTATTATTTTGATTTTATGTGTATGTGTGTATTGCCTGCATGTAGGTAAGTGCACCTGAACTATACTAGCAACTTATCCTAAGTTACTCCATCTTGCTCAGAATAGCTATTTAAACAGTAACCTCTTTTCACTTATGGGAAATATTTAAAAAGAAAAAACAGCCTGTGTTCTAAGAGATAGCTCAGCCACAAACCAGTGGAACGTGCTAATCTCAGGCATTATACCTCAGGCTAACTGCTTGTTTGTGCTTCTGTGACTCACTTGCTATTTTAGGTCACCTTGACACAAAGTATAAGACCACCCTGTTATTGTACGACCACCTGGTAACTGCTGATTTCAGCTTTCTTACTATACTTGCTATGGCTAGACAGTTAACTAATTTTAAAATTACAAAGTTGATTGCCAAGTTATACGACTGTATCACTTGTCTGTATAATGACTTGTTGTTGATTAATAGACTCAAAGTTCTGCTATGTTGTACAAACTTGATTGGTTCACAAGTGTCCTGTTTGAATAATATTTCTGTAATCCTATAAAAACTCTGACCCAACAATGATCAGGGCTGCATCTACTCCCAAGAAAGACAGCCTGGCCGGTTGAAATAATAAACATTTACCTTGCCACTTTTCTTAAAGTAGTACTGGTGATTTTTTGCAAACTTGACCTATAACAGCATCCATGTTGTGCAGTGCCCGTGGAGAACAGAAGAGACTGTCAGATCCCCTGGAACTGGAGTTACAGACAGTTGTTAGCTACCATGTGGATGCTGGGATTCAAACCTGGGTCTTCTGCAAGAACAATCATTCTCTTTAACTGCTGAGCCATCTCTCCAGCCCTCATTTGTAGTTTTTAAAGAGCTCTCCAAACTGCTTTCCATAGGGGTTGTACAAGTTTACAGTCCCACCATCAGTGGATGAGCATTCCCCTTTCCTTACATCCTCTCCAACATTTGGTATCATTTGTTCTCTTGATCTTAGCCAGTCTGACTGGGGTAAGATGAAATCCTAAAGTGGTTTTAATATGCATTCCCCTAATTACTAATGATGTTGAACACCTTTTAAGATGATTCTTAGCCATCTTTATTTCTTCTTTTGAAAACTCTCTGTTTATCTCCTTAGCCCATCGTTTAATTGGGTTACTTCCTTTCTTGTTTCTTTGTTTTTTGAGTTCGTTATATATTCTGGGTGTTAAACCTTTG
Source organism: Nannospalax galili (assembly GCF_000622305.1). Classification (NCBI taxonomy): domain Eukaryota; kingdom Metazoa; phylum Chordata; class Mammalia; order Rodentia; family Spalacidae; genus Nannospalax; species Nannospalax galili. The sequence goes on from NW_008331662.1 coordinate 1,053,897, forward strand.
TTGGATGTGTTGCTGGTGAAGATTTTCTCCCATTCTGTGGGTTTTCTTTTCACTTCCTTGGTTGCTTCCTTTGATGTACAGAAGCTTTTTAGCTTAATGAGGTCCCATTTATAGATACTTGACCTTGTTTCCTGAGCAATTGATGTCCAGTTTAGAAAATCCTTTCCTACACCTATATCTTGTAGGTTATTGCACAGTTTCAGGCTTCACATTGAGGTCTTTGATCCATTTGAAGTTGACTTTTGTGCAAGGTGAAAGATAGGAGTTTAGTTTCATTCTTCTACAGGTGGAGATCCAGTTTTGCCAGCACCATTTACCGAACATTCTGTCTTTCCTCCAGTAAATGTTCTGGCCCTTTGTCAAATATCATGTGGCTGAAATTGCATGTACTCATATTTGGGTCTTCAATTTTGTTCCGTTGAGCTATAGATCTATTTTGTGCCAGTACCATGTTGTTTTTATGAGTATAGCTCTGTAACACAGTTTAAAATCTGGAGAGATGGCTCAGTGGTTAAGAACACTGGCAGTTCTTGCAGAAGACCTGGGTACACTTAACTGCATTCAGGCAATACATGCATACACATAAAATAAAAATAACAAATAAAATATATATTTTTTAATTTGGTATAGTAATCCTCCCAGCATTGATCTTAATGCTCAGGGTTGCTTTAGCTATCCAAGGTCTTTTGTGCTTCCATTTGAACTGCAGGATGTTTTTTTCCAATTCTGTGAAGAATGTCATGGGGATTTTGATTGGCATTGCATTGACTCTATAAATGGCTTTTGGTAGGATGGTCATTTTCACAATATTAATTCTTCCAATCCATGAGCATGGGAGGTCCTTACATCTTCTGGTGTCTTCCTCAATCTCTTTCTTCAAAGATTTAAATTTTTTGGTCAGGTTTATTCAGAGATTTTGGGGGTGGGGGGAGTTATTGTGAAGGGGAGTTTTTCCATGTACTCTTTCTCTGATTGTTTGTTATTGGTGTATATAAAGGCTACAGACTTTTGTAGATTAATTTTGTAACCTGCCACTTTACTGAATGTGTTAATAATTTCTAGGAGTTTTCTGGTAGAATTTTTGGCATCTCTTAGATACAATATCATATCATCTGCAAAAAGGGATAATTTGATCTCTTCCAATTATTACTCCTTTAATTTCCTTCTAGCTCTTGCAACAGTTTCAAGCACTATGTTAAAGAGGAGTAGAGATAGTGGACAGCCTTGTCTGGTTCCTGATTTCAATGGGAATGCTTCCAGTTTTTTCTCCATTTAGAATGATGTTGGCTGTGGATTTGTTGTATATGGCTTTAACTATGTTGAGGTATGTTCCCTCCAGTCCAATTCCCTCTAGGACTTTGAACATAAAAGCATGTTGAATTTTGTCAAAGGCCTTCTCTGCATCTACTGAGATGACCATGTGGTTCTTGTCTTTGAGTCGATTTACATGATTTATGAAGATTATTGATTTATGTATATTGAACATCTCTGCATCTTTGGAATAAAGCCGACTTGATCATGGTGGATCTTTTTGATGTGTGTCTGTACACAGTTTGCAAGTATTTTGTTGAGAATTTTTGCATCTATGTTCATTAAGGATATGGGTCTATAGTTTTCTTTTTTGGTTGTATCTTTACCTGGTTTTGGTATTAGAGTGATGCTGGCTTCATAGAAGGAATTTGGAAGTTCTCCTTCCATTTCTATCTTTTGAATAAATTAAGTAGTATTACATGTAGATCCTCATTAAATATCTGGTAGAATTCTGCTGTAAATCCCTCTGGTCCTGGGCTTTTTTAGTTGGGAGGTTTTGTATTACTGTTTCAATTCCTTATATATTATGGGTCTGTTTAAACTGTTGATCTCTTCTTTGTTTAACTTTGGTGGTTCCCATGCCTTTAGATATCTGTCCATTTCTTGTAGGTTTTCAAATTTAGTAGCATATAGGTTTTTAAATTTCAATTCCTTAGGTGTTGTGGGTCTGTTTAAGCTGTTGATCTCTTCTTGGTTTAGTTTTGGTGGTTCCCATGCTTTTAGATACCCATCCACTTCTTTTAGGTATTCAAATTTAGTAGCATGTAGGTTTTAAAGTAGTTCCTTATAATGTTCTGGATCTTTCTGGTGTCTGTTGTGATGTTTCCCTTTTCATCTCTGATTTTGTTGATTTGGAGGTGCTCTTTCTTTCTTTTGGTTAATTGGGCTAGTGGTCTGTCAATCTTGTTTATCTTCTCAAAGAACCAGCTCTTGGAATTGTTGATTCTTTGTATTGTTTTCTTTGTGTCTGTTTCATTAATTTCTGCTCTGATTTTTATTTCTTCTTGTCTGCTGGGTTTGGGTTTCATTTGTTGTTGCTTTTCAAGTGTGTTGAGTTGCAGTGTTAAGTCATTTATTTGTGTTCTTTCCGATTTTTAAATGTAGGCACTTAGAGTTATAAACTTCCCTCTAAGGACTGCTTTCAACAAGTTCTAGAGGTTTTGTTGTGTTGTATTGTCCTTTTCATTTAGTTCCAAGAATACTTCCATTCATCATTCAGGAGTGTGTTGTTTAATCTCCATGTGTTTGTGTGGTGATTTTGGCTTCTTCCGGTGTTGATTGTAAGCTTTATTGCACTGTGGTCTGATAGAACACATGGAATTATTTCAATCTTTTTGTATTTGCTGAGCTTTGTTTTGTGCCCCAGTATATGGTCGATTTTGGAGAAAGTTCCATGGGGTGCTGAGTAGAAAGTATGTCCTTTGGTGTTTGGGTGGAATACTCGGTAAATATCTGTTAAGTCCATTTGATATATGGTTTTGTTTAATTCAGATGATTCTCTGTTAAGTCTCTGGCCTGTTGACCTAATATATTCACGATGTAATATCTTCTTGGTCTATTGTTCTTCTGATCAGAATGAATTGGCCCTCTTTATCTCTTCTGTCTAGTTTTAGTTTAAAGTGTATTTTATCAGATATTAGAATGCAACGCCTGATTTTTTTCTTAGTACCATTCACTTGGTATATTTGTTTCCATCCTTTCACCTTAAGGTAGTGCCTGTCCTTGAAAGTGCCTGTCACTTGAAAGTGAGATGAGTTTCTTGCAGACAACAAAAAGATGGGGTTTGTTTCTTAATCCATTCAACTAGTCTATATCTTTTGACTGGGGAGTTCAGTCCATTGTTATTTAAAGTTATTAATGAAAAATGTGTTTTGAATCCTGTCATTTTCATTTCTGTTCACATTCTTGGTATAGCTGTGCATTTCCGCACTTATACCTTCATTGAGTTTCCTTCCATAACCTCTTGGGTATAGCCATTCCTTTCTTCAGCTCTTTGTGTTGTTTCAAGAACTCTCTGAAGGGCTGGTTTTGTGGATATGAATTCTTTCAGCCTATTTATGTCATGGAAGATTTTTCTTTCCCCTTCAACTACAATAGACATTTTGGCTAGGGAAAGTAATCTGAGTTCATGTCTGTGGTCATTTAGAACTGGGAATAGTTTGGTCCAGGGTCTTCTGCACTGAAAACTCAGCTGTAATTCTGGTGGGTTTTCATTTATATGTGACTTGGTTTTCTTTTGCAGCTTTCAGTATTCTCTCTTTGTTCTTTGCATTCATTCTCTCTTTGTTCTGAACAATTAATGTTTTTACTATGATGTGCCTTGGAGAGGTTCTTTTCTGGTCCTGTCTATTTGATGTTCTATATGCTTCTTGTATTTGTATGGGCATGTCTTTCTTTAATTTTGGGAAATTTTCTTCTACAATCCTGTTGAAGATCTGGTGCATACCATTATCTTAAGATTCTTCTCCTTCCTGTATGCCTATGATTTGTAAGTTTGGTCTTTTTATGGTGTCACACAATTCCTGTATATTCTATTCTTGTGTTTTCTTAAGTTTTTCATAATCTTTGCTTGAGTGGTCTAATTTATCCACTTCATCTTCCAGTCTTGGCATTGTTTTCCATTTCATTCATCCTATTGGTGAGGCTTTCTCCTGTCATATTTAATTGGCTTACTGAGTGTTTCACTTCCTTCTTCATTTCAGCCTGAGT
>NW_008331662.1:1058242-1068402 GCF_000622305.1 Nannospalax galili
CTGATTCTTGTGTGAGACTCAAGCCTTCCTTTGTTGAGTTTAGATCTGCTTCTTTTTGTAAACTTTATGTGCCTTTGTGGTTTACTTGTTGGCATGAAACAAGTTGGTCAAGGCTTCAGGTTCTCTCTTTTATTTTATATTGTCTTCAGGAGTTCCCACAGAGGCCCAAGTCAGATGAGGATCAGGTGTTCTCAAGTTTTCTCCTAAGATCTGGATCCCTCCAGGAAAGATGCTGCCCTCAGGAATTTGGGAGCTGAGCTGGCCTGGGAGCAGGGCCCAGAAAGATGCTGGTCCCAGGAAGCTGGTGATTGTGCCACCAAGGGATGCAAAGGGAGGTGGGAATGTGGAAGAGGCCCTGAGGGCTCCTGGGGACTACTGGGAGGCACTGGGTTGGTCTGGATGCAAAGGATCAGGAAGCAGTGTGGACTCTGGGCTAAGAGGTCAGCCCAGGGGTCTGGGTGTCAAGACAAGAAATGGGTCAGCACCCAGTCCAAGAGGAGAGATGGGGTGGGGTAGCTGGGAGCATGAATGAGGCTGGGGGAGTCAAGGCACCGTGAGTGCAGTGAGACTTACCCAGGAAAGATCCTGGAACCAGGAAGCTGGCAGCTGTGCAGCTCAGAGATGCAAAGGGAGGTGGGAGTGGAACCAGGCCCAGAGGGCTCCTGTGGACTGCAGGGAGGGATTGGGTTGGTCTGGTTGCACAGGATCAGGAACCAGTGGGTATTCTGGGCCAAGAAGTCAACCCAGGGGTCTGGGGTGCCAAGACAAGAAACGGGTCAGTAGCCAGGCTAGGAGGAGAAATGGGTCAGGGGAGCTGGGAAGGTGAATGAGGCTGGGGAAGTCAAGGTGCAGTGGGTGTTGCGGGACCCACCCAGGAAGCTGGTGGCTGAGCCACCCAGGGAAGCAAAGGTAGGTGGGACAGGACCAGGCCCAGAGGGCTCCTGGGAACCACAGGGAGGAACTTGGTTGGTCTGGATGCAAAGGATCAGGAAGCAGTGGGGACTCTGGGCCAAGAGGTCAGCCCAGGGTCTGGGATGCCAAGATAAGAAATCAGCCAGTACTCAGGCTAGGAGGAGAGATGGGGTGGAGGAGCTGGGAGGGTAAGTGAGGCTGGGGGAGTCAAGGCGCCATGGGCACTCTGCGACCCACTCAGGAAAGATGCTAGCACCAGGAAGCTGGTGGCTGAGCCACCCAGGGAAGCAAAGGTAGGTCCATTGTAGGAATTTCTTATTTGGAGATCATGCTATCACATTAGATTTTATCTTTTTTTTCACAAAAGCTACTACAAAAGTAATGCAAAAGATGATGGTATGTATAATTATCCTACTTTTCCCCTTTTGTCACCCTTCCACATACCCAGAGGTTTAAAACAATGGTAAGGACCCCAATAAGCAAAGCTAGCATACTGGTAGAGAAGCTTCTCAGAAATTTAATGGCCTATAATAAGTACAGCAAAAACTGCAGAATTGTTATCTTATGGGAAAAAAGAATTAAAAGTATCAGAGAAAATGATATTCTAGAATGAATATACTACAGAATGTCTACAAGCCAAAAAGGACCCAAAGTACACTCATCTACCCAAGTTCTCAACACAGGATGTGATGGGGAGAGACACCAGCATCATTGAGAAGCTCAGTGCTGTACTCTGTAGCCCAGGGTTGATGGGAGGATTCATGGTAACAGAACAGAATTCCAGAATTCTGAAATTAAGGGGGTTAAGACAACATTTAGCCATTAAAAGCAAAATGAGCACCAGTACTGTAATGTATGTCAAGGTTTGAGTGGCAGCCAAGGCATCTCAACCCCTAGAGAGATACAGAGATGGTTATTAGATCACAGTGCTCATGGGGGCAAAAGGAGATGGACAACAGCAAGGATATTGCTTAATTTGTACATTTTTTAAAAAAATCAAGGCTGAACAATTAAAAATGATCAAACTCCTGCAGAGATGACTCAGTTGGTAAAGTGTTTGCCTGAGCTTAATCCCCAACATCCACATAGAAAAGCTGGGCATGGTGGCATGCAACTGTAATCCCAGTGATGGAGAGGTGGGAGCAGGAGGATCTCTGAGACTTGCAGGCTATCCAGGCTAGCTGAATCAGTTCCACGTTCAGTGAGAGAGAGCCTACCAAAAATATGAGGTAGAGAACAATTTGAGAAAGACACTTGATGACGGCAACTTCTGGCCTCCACATTCATGTGCACATGTGCACACACATGAACAGACACGCACACATGCAAAATGATAATATGATGAGGAAGCAAAGAGCAGCTCACTCTTTGGAAGCAATGATTTCTTGCCCATATCAGCCCATTCTCAAATCCTACTGACTGAAGGAGAGGTCAAGTCTCTGTGAGACTGAACCCTGCAACATTTCATCAAGTGCATTCAGTAAGAATTCCCCTAATCCTTCCCTAAATCCCTTATGGCACTGACTTGAGTAACCATGTGTTGGAAGCAGGATACTACTCAGACCATAGGGTCTGAAATGACACTGATATCTGTAGAAGGCATGATGGCTGGGGCTCCCCTCATGGCAATAGGAGTGTGAGACTGCTTGGTAGCATCTTGATGGATCAGAAAACAGAAAGCATGAGCCAGAAGTCGAGTCAGCCTTCCCCAAAGCCCTTTCCCTACTTTTCGAGATTTGCCAGTTAGTTTCCAGGTCCAAAAGATTCTACAACCTGCCAAAACAGCACTACCTGCACCACATGAATCTATGATGGACATTTCGCATTCAAACCATAACACCTTCCTTGTGACCCAAGCCAGTATCACTACCTAAGAATGCAGTGTTTGATTTATTGACATGAAATCCCACAAAACACTGCAGCCAACCTGCAGTGAAGGTGTGGCAGTGGGCACAAGACTGTGGAATCCACTAGACCCATCAAACACCACACCAGCCAGAAGCACTGACATTACAGAGCAGAGGAAAGCCACTTCAAACTGCAGCTGAGGAGACTCTACTTCTACCTGAAGTTTAGAAAGCTAGAAAAGCATCTTCTCATCTTATAAAAAGAAGAGTTCAAGTGTATTACAAAATCATAAAAAGCCAAAAAATAAAAAGAAAAAAGAAAAGAAAAGAAATCACAGGGCAACCAAATAACCTGAAATGTCCAAGGAGACAAAAGGCAAAAAGCCAGCTTGCCTCTAGCAGAACAAGAGGAGACTCCGCACTGTACAAGAAGATTAAAATAATTCAACTACATCTTTTAACCAATTCTTAGATCGAGTATACATCAGTGTGCATGTGCCTGCTTGCATGTGTGCATGTGCCTGCTTGAATGTGCGCATGTGTGCGTGTGAGTGTGCGTGTGCGTCTGTGTGTGTGTTTCCAGAACCTGTGAGAGCTGCACAGACATGGCAATTTCATGGATTCTCACTGGCTCTTCTTCTCCAGCTTCCAGTGTGAGCACAAGTCATATTTAAGGCAGGGTAGGAGACTGGAGGAAGTGTTCTACAGTGACGCAGGCTTGAAGGAGAAGGACAGCTGTCACTGCAAGAAAGGAACAAAGCCCCCTCTGCTTGGTTTCCATGCAGAACAAATCCCCAAACTCCCCAAACTTTGGGTCCCCTGTGAGCAAGTGTAGGTCCCAGTTGTGAGAAAAGGAGAAAAAATGAAAAAAATTCTACCTCTGCAGAAAGGATAGGAAAACATCCTAGACCTAGACCTCTGGACATCTTTTATCAATGAGTGGCAGGCATTGCATGTTATTATTCTCATTGCTCTGATAAAATACTGGACAAAATCAACTCAAGGAAGGAAGATTTATTTTGGCACACTGAAAGTACAGCCCATCGTGGAGAGGAAAACATGGAGGCAGGAACAGGCAGGAGGCAGCTGGTCATATTACCTGCACAGTCAGGAAACAGAGAGAGATGAATCCCGGTGCCCAGCTCACTATCTCCTTATTCAGTAAATTTGTGGCTCCAGCCCAAAGGATGTTGCCACCTATATTTTAAACAAGTCTTTTTTGCTCTGTTAAATCCTTCTTGAAACACTTTCACAGACACATCCAGATGAGTGTTTCCATGGTGATTCTAAATCCCATGGAGTTAACAGTGAAAATGAACCATCACGGGTGAGTTTGACTGTGATGGAAGGTCAAGGTTATAGACAAAATCCTTCTCCAACACTCAAGGCTGGAGAGCACTTCCAAGATGATGAATCAGGATGCTGGAGAATTCACCCAGCTCCCAGTACCAAGTTACATAGCCAGAAAACACAGCCCACTGCCACTGGAGAAGAATCAACATGAGCACAGATTATGAAGAAGCAGAACAAAGATGTGAGGACAGCCTCTCTGCCTCAGTCTGCAGCTCTAAGGGGCCATCTGCTTGCGTCTCATCTATAGGTTGAGATGAGGCTTTGATAACTACACTGTGGGACACACTGTAGTGGACATTCTGTACACAGATCTCTACCTCATTGTCAAGTCCTAGGAAATCCAATCTAACTCAGTAAGTTTAAATAAGTTTCTATAAGGGAAAATATTGAATATTTGACATGTACTTTAATCAAACGAATGTGTCACTGTCTCAGTTTAGGAATATTGTTTGAGCTTATGTCTGATTCCTGAAGAAGTCTTATAATTTAAAAAAAGATGACAGGGCTGGGGAAATGATGGCTCAGTGGGTAAGACTGCTTACTGTGAAATCATGAAGACCCAAGTTCAAATTTCAGTACTCATGTGAAAAGCTGAGTATGGCCACATGCCTGTAATCCCAGTGCTATGGGGGGGGGAGTTGGCGGTGCATGCAGGGGGATCACTGGGGCTTGCCAGCCCAGCCCTAGGTTCAGTAAGAGATCCTGTCTCAAAGGAAAAAGGCAGAGACACTTGTGTCCTCTTCTGGCATCAGTGCACACACAGGTATGCACACCCATACATACACATGCACATACACACACACCACACACATCACACACATACATACACACATAAATAAATAAATAAATAATAGATCTTTAAATGTATGTGCATACAACATAATGTGTATGCAACATTGTTTAAATAATAAAATTCTAGAATTGGAGGACCATTAGTGGATGTAGTGTTTTAAGAGCATGGAGGTAGAAGAAGACATGCCTGTAAAAGACCACCACGAAGGTCCTTTTTCTGATGGAAAATGGGGTATCTTGACTGTCTCCAAGTCAGGATCCTAGTTGTAATGCTGTATTGCAGTTTTGAAAGGAAGTTATCATGAAGAAACTGAATAAAGGACACGTGGGATGGATCTCTTCCTTTATTTCTTAAAACAATTATCTCAAAATTTAAAAAAGAAAATGATTATATATGTGTCTATGGAAAAACGTTAATGGTTAGCTTTTCAAATAATGAGTCTGGCCAGGCATCGTGGTGCATGCCTTTAATCCCAGCATGCAGGAGGCAGAGGCAGGTGTGTCTCTGTGAGTTCAAGACCAGCTTGGTCTGCATAGTGAGGTCCAGGCCAGCCAGGGTTACATAGTGAGGCTCTGTCTCAAAAAAAAAAAAAAAAGTTGAGTCTGAGCAAAGACCTTCAGTTGGAAGATACAGGCTAAAGTAAAAGATAGCATGTAAGAGCCGATCTTCTGCAAGTTACAGTTTTCTAGTTTCATTAAAAGACTCACGGAGCCAGGCGTGGTGCACACCTTTAATCCCAGCACTTGGGAGGCAGAGGCAGAGGCAGGCAGAGCTTTGTGAGTTCGAGGCCAACCTGGTCTACATAGTGAGTTCCAGGACAGCTGGGGTTACAAGGAGACCCTGTCTCAAAAAGACCAAAAAAAAAGACCCACGGAAACTTCATAGAACTCAGTATACTCCAAACACATTTTCTTTTTCTTTTTCTTTTTTTTTCTTTTTTGTCTTTTTGAGACAGGGTCTCCCTGTAGCTCTAGCTGGCCTGGAACACACTATGTAGACCAGGCTGGCCTTGAACTCACAGAGATCCACCTACCTCTGCCTCCCGAGTGCTGGGATTAAAGGCCTGTGCTGCCACGCCCAGCTTTCTAAACACATTTTCTGAGAAAGGTAGAAAACCCCAATGAAATCATCTAACATATATATTTGAATTTTCTTATACCTCCTGAAAAAAATCTATGTCCAATATAATTATAAATTTTATTAGAAATATGGGTTCTAAAACAATGTTTGTTTCTAAAACAAATAAGCAAACCCTCTAAACTAATAGAGAAAAAAGAGAAAGAGTAACAGGAAAAAAAAAAGTGACACAGACCCAAATATCTAATTGAAAGGAATTCAAATTCAGCACGGTTCAAGAAGGCTTTTTTTCTGAAGAGCTAATATGAGTCACGATGCCCATTCTCACCACTTGTGTTAAAATAAAAAACAATCCTAGGCAGAGAAATGAAGCAAGAAAGAGATACAGGTCATCTAAATCAGAAAAAAAGTTATCTGTTTAAAGATGACATGACCTCTACATGGAGAAAAACTCTAAAGACTATTCCTACAGAAAGACATTGTTAAAACTAATAAAGAACTGGGCATGGTGGCACATGCCTTTTAATTCCAGCACTCAGGAATCAGAGGCAAGCAGAGTTCTGACTGAGTTCAAGGCCAGTCTGGTCTACATAGCAAGTTCTAAACCAGCCAGGGCTACATAATGAGACCCTATCTAAAAAATATATTAATAAAGAAACTCAGTAAAGTTTCAGGATATGCTAACAAAAAGCTACTCCAAAGAAATTAATAATTACATTCATAAGAAAATAAGCATGGGCATAAATGACCAATCAAATGAAAAAATTAGAAAGTAAAAACTATAAAATATTCATGAAAGGAATTAAAGACAGAAATAAATTGAAAGTCATCCTACATTCTAAAAGCAATTGAAGAGCCCATCAATGGAGGAAGGGATAAAAAAATCGTGTGACTATTATTTAGTCTTAGTATTATATTAAGGTCAGGAGAATTATAATCATCAAAATGTCTGATCTATCCACAGTAATCTATACATTCAATACAATTCTAACCAAAAACCCAGTGACCAAAAGGAAGAAAACCCAATGAGAATTTTTTAAAATAGTTTAAATCTTATTTATTATTTTCTTTCATGTGTATGCCTGTATTGCCTGCATATATGTAAGTACACCTGTGTCATGCAATGCCTGCAGAGGTCAGAAGAGAGTGTCAAAGCCCCTGGAACTGAAGGACATGGGGTTGTTGCCCTCCATAAGGGTGCTAGGAATCGAACCCAGGTCTTCTGTAAGAGCAGTCAGCGCTCTATTTGCTGAGCCATCTCTCCAGCCCGAGAACTTTTTTAAAGAAATAGAAAAATTGATGCTAAAATTCATGAGGAACCACAAAAAAATTAAAAATAAAAGCAATTTAGACCAAGAACGAAATTGAAGCTATTATATGACCTGATTTCAAAAATACATGATAGTGAAATCATAGTCTATTCCAAAAATGTGTTGGGGAAATTGGATAGCCAGTCACAAAAGAATGAAATTGGACCATTCTTTTACACCACATGCAAGGATTATAAACTTTAACACAAGACGTGGAACCTTAAAACCCCTTGGAAAAAGCATAGGGGCAAGCTTCCTAGCATTAACGTGGGCAGGGATTTCTTGGATATTGCACTAAACTTAAAAGGCAAGTGAGACTAGACTATTAAGTTTCCATACAGAAAAGGAAATCAACAAAATGAAAAAGCAACTTACAAGATGCAAGAAAATATTTGCAAACCATATATCTGATAAAGGACTGATATCCAAAATATAGAAAGGACCCCTACAACTCAATAGCAAAGAAATAAAGCTTTTTGTTAAATTTTTTTGTTACATCTTATTCACTTTTATTTTATGAGTATGAGTGTTTTGCTTACACTTGTGGAGAAAAGGAAAATCTTAGACACTATTGGTAGGAATGCAGAAGGACACAGCTACTGAGAGAGAGAGAGAGAGAGAGAGAGAGAGAGAGAGAGAGAGAGAGCCCAAAATATAAATACACAAAAATAAAAATACCTTATAAGATCTACAAGTTTCACTTCTGGGTATGTGTTCAAAATAAATGAAATTGAGGTCTCAGACAGGAGTCTTGCCCTCCAAGTTTACTGCAACATTTGTACCAACAGCCAAGATATAGAAACAAAAGTCCATCGGTTGCTGGGTATGGTGGTGCACGCCTTTAATCCTGGCACTCAGGGGGCAGAGTTTGAGGATACTCTAGTCTACACAGTGAATTACAGGCTAGCCAGGGTTTACATAGTGAGACCCTATCTAAAAAGAGAGAAAGAAGAAAGAAAGAAAGAAAGAAAGAAAGAAAGAAAGAAAGAAAGAAAGAGAAAGAAAGAAAGAAAGAATGAGTGGATGAATGGAGAAAAAATTGTGCTCTGCACACAATGGACAACTTTTCATCTTTAACAAAGAAAGAAGTCCTGTTTGCAGCAACGTGGAAAAATCTAGAGAATATTACCCTAAGTGAAATAAGGTAAAATAGACAACAAATAATTCACAACTACACTTACATGAGCCTCTAAATCAGTCAAATATATAGAGGTAGAAAATGCGACAATGGTTGTCAGGGCTATGAATAGTGGGCAATGGGAAATGTTGGTAAAGTAATAAATAGTCACAGCTATGCAGGTGAATAAATTCTAGAGAAGGTAGATCTCTCTCTCTCTCTCTCTCTCTCTCTCTCTCTCTCTCTCATCACACACAAAGACAAACAAGCACACTGAAAATATATAAGAATGAAAAAAGATAATGTCTAGGTTTCAATTTAAAATATACCAAAGAAGGCGAGCACAGTGGCTGACTGATAAGGGCCCTTGCTGCTGAATGAGCTAGAGTTCTGGAACCCACATGACGGAAAGCGAGAACTGACTTCAAGAAGCTGTGGTCTGACCTCCACAAACGCACCATGGCACCCACAGGCATACACATACACAAAAGAAAGAAAGGATAGAGGAAGTGGGGGAAGGGGAAGGAAGGGGAGAGAGAGGGAGGAAGAATTGAAATTTCCCAATAAAAGAAAAGAGAACTGTTATTTTTTTCTTAAAAAACAGGCAGATAAGTAAAGTGAACATGATGAAGTCTTTATATTTAGAGTCTGCTCCCTTGTACACTGGCTTCATTTTCCCAGTTCTATCTTTATCCTTGTTCATATTCAACAATGTTCATAATAAAAACTTTTAATACAAGGAAAAATTTCTGTGTAGTTCAAAGTGTTCTGTGCATTTTGAGAGAAAAGAATCATTTATTGTTAGTTTTTGGAAAATAGTTCCTTATATTTCATAAATTATAACTTGTGCCACTAGTTTTTTAGAAGAAAAATTTTAATTTATTCAATCAGTATCAAATATGCTAATATTTCATATAAATTTTAATAAACAATATAGATTATGCAGCCACACGAGAGACTGCAGTACAATTTAAGAGTTAAAATAACTTTCTGTGAATCAAGTGAAAAGCGACTCTAAGATATCTTTTTAAATTACATTTATTTAGTGTTTTGGGGAGTGGCACACATGCTACTCCATTGGTGTGGAGGTCAGAGGATAACTTTCACGAGTCAGTTCTCTCCCTGAAGATGTGGGTCCTGAAGATTAAACTCAGACTGTCGGACTTGGCAACAAGTGCCTTAACTCACTAAACCATCTTGCTAGCCCTCTCTAAGATACCTTAAGGGAAAATATTAAAGAAAAGAAAAGAGCTATGGATAAGGTATGTGTAAAAACAAAAATAAAATAAGCCGGGCATGGTGGCACACGCCTTTAGTCCCAGTGCTCAGGAGGCAGAGGCAGGCAGATCTCTGTGAGTTTGAGGCCAGTGTGGTCTACATAGTGAATTCCAGGCCAGGTGGGGCTACAGGGAGACCTAGAGTACAGACAGGAAGGAAGTGTGTTTTCACCACACATCTTGAGTTTAGAATTTTATGCCACAGACACATATTCATCATGTTAAAGTTTCAAATAAAAAAAATCAGCACACACATGGACAGGGAGGGGCTCCTGAAGTCCCACCCTTACCTGAGTAGCTATTGGAGGGTTGATGGTCTGTGAGAGAGAGAGTCAGGGATGAGGCCTAAGAGGTTACCCATGCTCCAGTAGAGGGTCACGTCCCCATGAGCATACAGGCAGCACTAAATGTACTCAGTAGGTGTTAAATTTAGAGAGAGAGAGAGAGAGAGAGAGAGAGAGAGAGAGAGAGAGA
>NW_008331662.1:1068420-1069043 GCF_000622305.1 Nannospalax galili
ATGAATGGAGTTGGGAGGGAAAGAGGGAGAGGACATGGGGGAAAAATGGATGGAAGGGAATGGGGTGGATTGGATCCAAACACATTATATACATAGATTTTTTTTTAATGAACATTCAAACAAATGGATTACATGCATTATCCATTTAAGACTATCATCAGTGAGGTAGAATTTCTAGCTCCTTAGAATTTGCCACTTATTGGTTATTCTGGTCTTATACAAGTTATTTGATTTATCCCTCAAGTTCTATAAAAGGGTTCTGAAGCTCATGTTGAAGGACTATTCCATTGGCATGCAGCAAACAGCAGCTGTTTAATCCGTCCCCACCCTTATTATCCATAGGACTGAGGCCCCAGGATGCTCTTGGGCTAGAATTAGCTAAGCAGCTTTCCTTGCATATGGGATAACGTTTCTGGAGGTCAGTTAAGCACAGTAAGAATCCTGATTATTTCCCTGTTCTTTCCCATGTGCAGCCAAGGCCTGCTGTGAAGTGTCTTTGCCTTATTTGAACCGTCATTAAAAATTCTACAGTAGACATTCAGTACCACTGTTTTAGTTTGGGTTCTGTCCCACCAAAAGCAGAGCCTGGGACAAAGCCTTGGGGTGGCGGTGGAGGCGGGGGG
>NW_008331662.1:1069101-1084592 GCF_000622305.1 Nannospalax galili
GTCCTTTGTTTTTTGTTTGGGGTCGGTCCCACCAAAAGCAGAGGGGGGGGCAAGGCTGGGGGGGGGGGGTGGGGGGGGGGGGGGGGGGGGAAGGTTCCAAGAAGCAGGACTGAGGAAACCAGGAGAATGGGCAAAGAAAGGAAGAAAAACCAAAATAAGAGTGTATTACCAAGCTCCCCACTATCGGCAAACAGGACGTGATTTGCTCAGGACTCCTGAGGAGCACACAATGCCCCAGAGTTGTCCACTCAAAGGACAGCAGGCAATAACACTGACCACTGGGCTCTGTCCTATACTGGCTGAGGGTTGACCTTGGGGTTATGACACTCCCACACTTTGGGGCTGCATTTGTATACAGGTAGCAGTAGCGCAAGTTCTGGAACTGAAGAAAGCCCTAGGGAAGAAAGCAGGAAGACAGTGTATACCTGAAGCCCAGCATTGGCAGTACAAGCTGAGTGTGAACTAGTATGATCTGTCCTCTGCAGCCTCAGCTGAAATCGAGGAGGTGGGCTGATGGAACATGACACTGGAAGCCAGAGGCACTGGCTACATACATCACCCTGACAATTCTGGCCAAGTTACTGCCGCTCAAAGAGCAAACAGGCTGCAATTGTCGAGATTTTATTTCTTGTCTTCTTTTTCAAAGACTGCATAACAAATACATGTTTAAAGCTTGTGGTATTTCTTCAATGATCCAAGTACTGAGAAACAACTTGCACACATTTCTTTGACAAGCCCAAAGAGCTGAGTAGGCACGATATTGACTTCTGCGTTTTTTTGAGCCTTAACAGCTCTTAGAATCTGCTCAATGACTAAGGACTCCAATTCAAGATGTCTGACTCGGCCATGTGTCCTCTTCTACCTCCCCCAGTCCAAAAACTACAAAGTAAACAAACACAAAAAGTCTTTTAAATCCATTGCAGTGCTGGGTGCAGAGTTGCCACCTGCAGATCAAAATGAAGACGTTTCTGGGGATAGAAAGCCAATGAGAAAAAAAATGAGGTGGGGGGATCACCACGCTCCTCCTCCACTGGTTGGCTTTGTTTCTGCTGCCATAGGAACAGTTGCAAACATGGCCGACAGGACAGTGAGGCGAGCACTCCGAAAGTAGATTCAGCATGCAAATCCTCAGCAGTGAGATAGGAGCTTCCAAATTTAGCAACTCCAGTAACAGTTTCATCTCTGCTATGGCTGTTACTCTTGACAGAACACTAACAGACGTTGAGACTCTGCAGCCCCTAAAACACATATCTTCAGAGTCATGTCACTATATACCCCTTCAATTTAGTCTGCAAGACTGGACACCTGACTCCCTCCCTTTAAGTGAGATTTTCAGACAGAGAGCATGACCTGTGCACAGAAGGGTCATATAAAACTCAAATTATGTTACTTCCTCTTCCCACATTAAATAATATTGACTGGTTACTAAGAGTTGCTTTTGTATCCTCCTTCATATTGTGTGTGTGTGTGTATGTGTGTGTACATGCATGTGGAGGCCAGAAGTCAATCTCAGGTGTCACGCCTCAGTGCAGTTCACCTGGTTTTTGAGACAGGATCTCTCACCGGTCTGGAACTCTACAAATAGTCTAAGCTGACTGACCAGCACGCCACAGGGATCCATCTGTCTCTGCCTCCCTAGCTCTAGGATTACAAGCACACCACCTAGACCAGCTTTTTTTTTGGGGGGGGGTGCTTTTTGAGAGAGGGTCTCCCTGTAGCCCCAGATGTCCTGGAACTCATTATGTAGACAAGGCTGGCCTTGAACTCACAGAGATCTGCCTGCCTCTGCCTCCCAAGTGCTGGGATTAAAGGCATGTGCCACCACGCCCAGCTAGACCAGGTAGACCAGCGTTTTTTACCTGGATTGTGGGGCTGAAACGCAGGTCCTCATGCTTGCAAAACAAGCACTTTACCAACTGGGCCATCTACTTAGCCCCATCCTCCTCTGTATCTCAACAGTATGAGATCACTGAAAGAGCAAGGATCAAGAAAACACAAGCAACTGGAGTTCGACTGTGAAGCGTTGCCCCTCATGTCCTGTGTCTCTGGTGTAAGAAGATGGGACCTACAAAATCAGAAGCACGGAAATCCAGGCAAGATCATTCATCCTCAGCACACACAATAAGAAAAGCCTTGTCCTGGGTCTTCTGACCCCATGATTTGCCCCCAGAAGACAGCCCTGTAAGAAGACTAGTGAAAGTGCGTTTTGACGAGGGGTACTCCTGGATTAGATGCATCGAAGAGAGTGAGGGGAGCACAGAAGAGGGGAAAATGCACCGTGTAGCCCAAGGAGGTATTTAATACATGAAACAGGGAAAGGAATAAATTGGTACTCTCAAGACACAACGGAAAAGACAAAAAGATTTAAAAACACACAAATGAGGGGAAAGTTAGAAGGCACGAAGGACAGAACCAGATGTTCACACATCTGCAAAATATTTATGAAATTTGGCAGAAATTGTCTGTATATTAAGATCTCAAAGAAATTTTCATCAAATTTAAGATACAAAAGCTAAAATCTCCTACCTATGACCCCAAGTTAGAGAGTACAGGGGAGGTGCTGGGTGGCTCAGCAGCACAGCGCTTGCCTTAAGGACCTGGGTTTGAGCCTCAGCACCAATTTGAGAAGATAAAAATAGAAAAGAGGTAAGGAAACAATCTGATTGGCAATGAAGTTTTTTTTTTAAACTCTTGAATACAATTTGGGGGGGTTGTTTGTTTTTGTTTATTTGCTTTTGATGGGGTCTCTCTAGCCCCAGCCCACCTGTCACTTATTATGTAGACTGGGCTGGGCTCCATCTCACAGAGATCCACCTGCCTCTGCCTACCGAGTGTTGGGATTAAAGGTCAAATACTAAATTTTAAATGACTGAATAGACATTATACCTGAATAAAGAAAAGGGAAGGGTAAGTGCAAGAAAATACTGAAAATGTGGGAAAAGGTGAATGTGTGCTACTACATGATAAAAGAAGCAAGAGCTCTGCATCAGGTAAAGGAGCCACCGGGTAAAAGTTCCAGAAGGAATTTTTAGCCAGTTCCTTCTAAAAGCCTCAGCAGTTCAGATAGGCCTATCTGAAGCAGACACTTCAGGTCTGTCAAGCTCATACAGAAATGGCCAACGGGCCTAAAAATAATTCACCAGGGAAGAAATTTAACAGGTCAATAAATATTTAAGGCACATGCCAAATTAAAACACCAGTGATATTCCATTTATTTGTCCAGAAAAATGGTTCTCATGTAGTTGTTAGAACTGAAAACTGGCATGGCCTTTCGAGTGGCTTTATGGAAATAGCTATTAAAGCTTAAATGCATATTTTTGTATTTTATTTTTAATTATATGTGTGTGTGCCTGTGTGTGGTTATGTGCACATGGGTGCAGTTGCCTAAGGAAACCAGAAGAAGGCATCAGATTCTCTGGAACTGGAGTTACAGATGGTTATGAACTACCTGAAGTGGATGCTGGGAACTGAACTCTGGTTCTCTGCAAGAGCAGCAAGTGCTCTTAACTGTTAAGTCATCTCTCCAGCCGCTACACATGCTTGTTTTTGTTTTTGATTATGTGTATGTGTCTATCTGTGGTTATTTGCACATGAATGTAGATGTCATTGAACAGAGATATTGGGTCCCCTTAAAGCTGGAATTACAGGTGGTTGTGACCTGCTAGAGATGGGTACTTGGAACCAAACTGGAATTTACTGCAAGAGCAGTAAGTGGTCTTAACTGCTGACCCTTCTTCACCAGCCCCCTCATATATGGTTTTTAATGAAGACATTGCAGTCTTGGAAACTATCATAGGTAAACAATTAAGAATGCAAAAAAGAGAGTTGAGGAAAGATGCTCATCGCAATAATCTTAAGAAAACATTGACAACCATCTGGGTGCACAGTACTGATTTACTAAATAAATTATAAACAATGATACAAATGGATTGCAATATGGACACTACAATAAGAACATTGAAATGTATTAGCTCACATATAAGATTACAGCTAATAAAAACAAAAGATTGTGTAAGAATGCATTATCATGCATAACATATCTGTTCACATGTATATGCCAAATATATGGCACATAATAATGTCTCAACAAATATGGTAAGTAAAAAAACTATAAAAATAATTACTGAGCTGGGCATTGTAGTGCAGGCTTTTATCCCAGCATTCAGGAGGCAGAGGCAGGTGGATCTTGCTGACATCAAGTCCGGCCTGGTCTACATAGCGAGTTCCAAGCCAGCTGGGGCTACAGGGGAACCCTGTCTAAAAAAGACCAAAAATAAATTACTTATATACATAATCACACAGAAATATTAATTATAAATGTTAACTATGGTTAAAACTAAACTATAAATATTAATGTTAACATGTAAACTAAAATTTAATGATATAGGAAAAACATATATGTCATACTGCTTAATGGAAAAAAAAAAAACAGAAAACAAGGCCTGGGAGATAGCTCAGTTGGTAAAGTCATTGCTGGAAGCATGAGAACCTGAGATAGAGACCCTAGAAACCACATTTTGAAAGTCTAGGTGGAGCTGGAGAGACGGCTCAGCAGTTAAGAGCACTGGCTGCTCTTGCAGAGGACCCAGGTTCAGCTCCCAGCACTGCAAGGCAGCTAACAACTGTCCTAACTCCAGTTACAGGGGATCCAATGCCCTCTTCTGACCTCCATGGGCATTATATGACACAGGTGCACCTACATACATGCAGGTAATACACTCATACACATAAAATAAAAATAAATTAAATTTTAGCCAGGCATGGTGGCACATGCCTTTAATCCCAGCACTTGGGAGGCAGAGGGAGGAGGATCTCTGTAAGTTCGAGGCCAGGCTGGTCTACATTGCAAGTTCCAGGCCAGCTGGAGCTACAGGGAGACCCTGTCTCAAAAAAGATCAAAAATAAATAATAAATAAATAAATAATAAAAATTTTAGAACATAATAAAAAGTCTGGGTGTGGTGGTGTTTGCAATCCTAGTGCTGGAGAGGTGGAGACAGGTGGATCCCTAGGGCTTGCTGGCCAGCTGGCCTAGCCTACCCAGTGAGCCCCAAGTCCCAGTGAGACCCTGTATCAAAAAGCAAGGTGGACATCATCTGAGGAAGAATGGCATCCAGAGTTGTACTCTGCCCTCCACACATAGGCAGATACTTGCACACATAACATACACACACACACACACACACACACACACACACACACAGAAAAAAAGCAGAGCAAAAATTATAAATGTGGTAAAAATATCTAGAGAAATTATTGGAAGTTGGCTTTTTGAATATTTTATTGATTTTTGAAGTTTTCATACAATATAATTTGATGGTATTTCAATTTCCTCCCCTATCCACACATCTCCTTACTGCTCCTTGCTCAATTTATTGTATTCTATGATGTATATCTTAAGTCCTAAAGAATCTAATTTGTGTCCCCAAATGTCCTTCAGTATGGGTCAATCGACTGGAGCCCAGACAACCTACCAAGAATGCTATCTTTTTTAATATTTTATTTATTATTTTTATGTGTATGAGTGTACTGCCTGCATGTATGTAAGTGTACCCATGTCAAGCAATACCTGCAGAAGTCAGAGGAGGGTGTTGGATTCCTTAGAACTGGAGTTACAGTGGGTGCTGGGAGCTGAACTCGGGTTCTCTGCAAAAGCAGCGGGCTCTTAACCACTGAGCCAACTTTCCAACCCCCAAGAGTGCTATCCTTGAAAGAAACTGTCCCTTCCTGCCCAGCCAAAAATTCCCTTGGGTTGAGTTGGGGTTTCTTACCCACTTCCTCATGTCTATGATGGGATTTTCTCTGGTTTGAGTTTATGTGGGACTTGTGCATGCTCTCACTATTACTGTAAGCTCATATGAGTAACTGACCAGCTGTCTGGAAAACTGTTTCCTGTGATCACCCACCACCTCTAGCTCTTACAATCTCTCCACCCCACTATTTCTGCAACTTTCTCTGAGTCTTGGGAGGTAGAGGCTCGATACCCATGTCCTATTCAGTGATGAGCATTCTGCATCCTCTTGTTCTCTGCACATTGGCCAGTTGTGGGTTTCTGTGTTAATCATCAAGATGGATTTTTTAAACCAGAATTATCATTGGTTTTATTGTTCTTCTTTCTATAGGTTCCACTATTATTGGCAATGAACGTTCCATAATGGGAAAGAACATATTTTAAACAAGTTACATGCTCTGAAACTATGCGTTTATTCTAAGTTACATTTTAGAAGAATATTCAACATTGTGAAAAATGACCACAGAATATAATGAAATAAAAACAATAGGCTGCACACACTACATTCACTGTGATAAGGATTATGTGTATATGAGAAGATGATACAGTTATATTAAAATCTTTAAGTTTTTTACTTAGGGGTAATAAAACTATTCTTATCTCCTATGTAATGTTTCTAGATTTTCTACCAAAAAAGTGTCTTTCTTTTGTATCAGGAGAAAGAACAGTAGGAAATAGGAGGAAGAGATGTTTTTGCTTTTTTTAAAATATTTTATTTATCATTTTTATTTTATGTGTATGAGTGTATTGCCTGCATGTATGTGAATGCACCCATGTCATGCAATGCCGCGGAGGTCAGAAGAGGGCTTCAGATTCCCCTGGAACTGGAGTTAAGGGCGGTTCTTAGCCGTCATGTGGGTGCTGTGACTTGAACCCAGGTCCTCTGCAAGAGAAGTCAGTGTTCTTAACTGCTGAGCCATCTCTCCAGCTTTTAGGAAATAGAAAATACATAGATGGGTTGGAGGGCAAGGCATCAATTTTTAACCAATTGTCTCTGATTGTAGGAATTCATTCTCAGCATTAAACTTATTTTCCCCACTAGTACACATTTTCTATGACTGTTCATGGAGATGCCTCTGAATGCTATTAAAATATTAAGACGGGCTTCTCACGTGGTCCTCTCATGTTGCCCGCGTTCTATATAAGCAATGAATCTATACTTTTCCAACCTCTGAAAAAGCAGAAAAACTTGCCCAAGGTGACATATACTGCTTGTTGGTAGAGAAAGGACAGGGACACAAGAGTGCTGGCTCCCAGGACAGGCCTGTCCTTTTAGAAGATGGGTTTCTAAAATCCATGAAACAATTTTTTAATATTTGTTCTTTATATCTTCCAAGTCAGCAACAAAGACATTTTTGGGTTTGTTTTTTTTTGTTTTTTTTTTGTTTTTTTTTTAATTTTTACAAAAACTTTTTTGAGAATTTCATACACGCATATAAGGTGTTTTGATAAAATCCATGCCCACTCCCTCCCCTCCAACATTCCCCCCTCTGAAGAGGTAACTCTAAAATCTTTTAAGGATTAGATACAAGCTCCCAAATACTTTTGACATTTTTGGCCTTGGAACAGAGTATGTTGCTAACAGGCCCAAGGACATTTTGACTTTTAGCCAAGAAACTGGCTACATCACTTTGGGGCCTTTTTACCCTAGCTGCTTAGCAAATTCCTACCTCCTATTCTTATCACGCCATCCTCTGAAGAGGTTACCCCAAATGCCAATAGGGAATAGGGACACTGACTGCTCTGGCTTCTTCCACGCTGAACACGGACACAAGGTGAGGCAATTGGAGTACCCCTTCAGTGGGTCTATCTAAAAGACTCCCAAATTGCATAACTTTTGTCTCTAAGGGGAGAAGAAAGTCCTTGAATCATGAATGGGAGATGTGAAGGAGAAGTAAAGGCAAGAGTAATTAGCATTACAAGTTCTAGACCAGGAACTAGAAAAAAGTCAGAACAGGGCAATTTTCAAATGTTCATATGAGAGTCCACTGGAGTTTCTTGACAAGGGCTTCCAAAAGCATCCCTCTATCGGGGTCTTCCTCATTTTTCTTTTGTCTTCCAAGGCTGGAATAGTTGCCTGGGTACAGTGGCTGGATACTCGGGTGAGGGTCCAGTGACCCTGCTTGGCACTCCTTTAATGAATGAGCACAACTGTCAACAAGCCCAGTTGTGACTATGTTTAGCAATCAGGCTCAGCCAAGGTCGTGATGATGGTAGTTATTTCATGCAGAAGGGACTGCTGTATATCACCATCTTATTAAAAGGACCTGGAATTTAAAAGAATTTGGTGCTAGGAGCCACATATGAAGGAGAACATACATCATTCATTTTTCTGAGTCTGTGTTACTTCACATAGTATAATGGTTTCTAGATCCATCCATGTACCTGCAAATTTCATTATTTCATCTTTCTTTACTGCTGAATAGAACTCCATTGTATAAATATACCACATTTTTGTTAACCACTCATCAGTTGAGGGACACTTAGGTTGCTTCCTTCTCTTAGCTATTGTGAAAAAAGCAGCAACAAACATGCTTTTAATTTTTTAAGAGTTTTCCACACTGTTTTCCATAGAGGCTACATGAGTTTGCAATTCCACCAACAGTGAATGAGCGTTCCCTTTCTCCACATCCTCGCCAGCATTTGGAATCATTTGTTCTCTTGATCCTAGACAGTCTGATTGTGGTAAGGTGATTCCTTAGGATGGTTTTAATTTGCATTTCCCTAATTACTAACGATGTTGAACACTTTTTGAGATGCCTCTTAGCCATCTTTATTTCCCCCTTTGAGAACTCTCTGTTTAGATCTTTAGCCCATCTTTTAATTGGGTCATTTGGTTTCTCACTTCTTTGTTTTTTTTTGAGTTCTTTATATATTCTGGATGTTAAACCTCTGTCAGATGTGTCACTGGTGAAGATTTTTTCCCATTCTGTGGGTTTTCTCTTCACTTTTTTGATTGTTTCATTTGCTGTACAAAAGCTTTTTAGTTTAATGAGGTCCCACTTACTGATTGCTGGCCTTAATTCCTGAACAACTTCTGATTTAGAAAATCCTTTCCTATACCTATATCCTGTAAGTTATTGCCAATATTTTCTTCTAATAGTTTCAGGATTTCCAGTTTCACATTGAGGTCTTTGATCCACTTAGAGTTGACTTTTGTGCAAGACAAAAGATAAAGATCTAGTTTCATTCTTCTACAAGTGGAGATCCAGTTTTGCCAGCACCATTTGTTTAAGATGCTGTCTTTCCTCCATTGTGTGTTCCTGGCACCTTTGTCAAATATCTGGTGGCTGAAATTGCATGTACTCAGGTTTGGATCTTCAATGATGTTCCATTGATCTATGTGTCTGTTTTTACTCCAGTCTATGCTGTTTTTATGACTATGGCTCTGTAGTATACTTTGAGATCTGATATAATAATCCCCCCAGAGTTGCTCTTTGTGCTCAGGGTTGCTGTGGCCATCCAGGGGCTTTAGTGCCTCCATATGAATTTAAAGATGCATTTTTCTAATTCTGTGAAGTATGTCACAGGGATTTTGATTGAGATTGCATTGAATCTATATATTGTTTTTGGTAGGATGGTCATTGTCACAATATTAATTCTTCTACTCCATGAACATGGGAGGTCCTTCCATCTATTGATGCAAAGACATTTTTGACCAATTTCAATAAGCCTCTGAGGGCTCCTGCCTTGAAAAGAGGGAGTGTAGAGTGAGGATCAGTGTCATCTAAGGGATCTTAGCTGCCAAGGGGCATCTAAAGGATGCTTAATGACTACTTTTTATTTCATTCTTGTCCTGCTTTACTGACAAGGTGAAGCCTCAAGAAGAATCACAGAACCTGGAAAGTCTCACTCCAGCTGTCACTCACCATCTTCCTATTAATGTTTAACGTCCCCTGAAAGCCTGGAAAGTTTCCACCAGCCCCAAGAGACCAACATGCTTCAGCAGAAATGCCTATGCAACTCATATAGACAGTTCACACACACGGAGCATTCTGCCAAGGCCCTCCCCATCCAAAACCAGGAAACAAAACAAAACAGATTTCAACAATCTGTCAGGCCTGTAAGTGGCATGTCATCTAATAACCCGCAGTAGGTTCTAAAACACATCAGATCAGCCTTTCAAATGGTAAATTTCCATGAACTATTAATGAAACAGCATCACTCTTTTTAAAAATTCCTCATCTAGCATTTGAAATTTCATCCAACTCAGAACTCTTTAAACATCAAATCCAACTTCTCATGCACAGTAAACACAAAGTGCAGAAAGCATCATTAGCCCAAGAACGAAGTGTTTGCTACTCTTTCTTCCCATCATAATGAGAGCTGCAGCTCAGCAGGGAACGTTAAAAAGTCCATGTGCCACATGAACCTCACGAATACATGGCTGTCGGTCAGTCTATCAATCATATGAAAAAACTAATGCTGTGGCAATATTTTTTTTTAGTTTGCCAAAACCCTTTCCCAACGAACACACTCTTTTTAAGAAGCAATGAATTCTAATGAACTCCTTTGCAAGTTAGTGTACTGTTTACATTTCAGTATGTGTAGTAGCTCATTTTAATCTCCATCCAAAAGAAGGAAGAACTAAAGCCCTTGAGGTCTCTCTTCTGGGACTTCCTGTTCCACATTTGCCAGAAGAAAATTAGCAGGACCCTAAATGAAAAGTTCCCTTGCAAACTTTTTAATCCATAATTTATATCCTCTTCACTCATAAGACAAACCTTTTACTCAAAGTTTTGGAATTTGAGAGTGTTGTGATAAATCTCCTTTTATGCATAAGGAAAGCAGGTTAACTTTAGAGAAAATCATGATTTCTTGTTAGAAAAACAAATAGTGCATTTAGAAAAAAAAAAGCATACTAATTGATGGCTTTCTAAATGAAGCATGATTGTTGAGTGGTACTAAATTGGCTGTCTTGAGTGTCAAATTAACCTCTTCATTATGTGGACCCAGACTAGCTATTTTGTGTTTCAATCCATTTTTTAGAAAAGCATTTGATGAAGGAAGTTAATGATGACAGTTTTTAGCTTGTGACAAATGATACGTTTATTCAGGTCCTTTTCCAGATGATCCAAGCTATTGTGAGCAAAAGAAAAAGGAATATTAGCCAGGTGTGGTGGCGTACACCTTTAATACCAGCAGAGGCAGGCAGATCTCTGTGAGTTTGAGGCTAGCCTAGTCTACATAGCAAGTTCCAGGCCAGCTTGGATTACAGGGAGACCCTGTCTCAAAAAAGACCAAAAAAAAAAGGGGGGGAATATCAATTTGAATGAATAGGTTAGTATGCCCAGTTTAAACCCAGTATGAGATCAGAAGTAAGGGTTAGTTAATAATCTCCCAAGGAATCCACACTATAAAAAAGTTATCAGCAAACACAGAGCATGCACATTTCTTAAAGATTATTTTATATACAGGGATACATGAAAAAGCTTCATATTTGGACTAATTTAAAATTAGTCAATTTTTAAAACAATATGATCAATTTTGAGTCTGTGCTGGTTAGTTTTTGTCAATTTGACACAAATTAGAGTCACCTAAGAAGAAAGATCTTCAATTAAGGAATTGCTTCCAATAGACTGGACTGTAGGCATGCCTTTGAGGCATTTTCTTAATTCTTAACTGATATGTGAGGACCTGAGGGTGGTGCCATCCCTGAGCAGCTGGGCCTGGCTGTATAAGAAAAGTAGCTGAGCAAGTCAGGGGAAGCAAGTCAGTGAGCAGCTTTCCTCCATGATCTCTGCTTCTGCTCCTGCCTCCAGGTTCCTGCCCCGAGTTCCTGCCTGACTCCCCTCAAAGATGAACCTTGCCTTGGAAATTTAAGATGAAATAAACCCTTTCTGCCCCAAGTTGCCTTTGTTCATAGTGTTTATCATAGCAACAGAATGCAAACTAGAAAAGAAATTGGGAACAAGAATGGGGTGTTGCTATGATGGACCTGACCATGGTGTTGAGGATTGTAGAAGTGAACTTTGGGCTGAAAACATCATTGCATGCTCAGAGCTTGATGAGCTGTTGTGGGAGCTTGGAGGATGAGGGTATTTAGAGAAATCCAGAGGATAGAGATCTGGCTTGTGGATTTCAGAGGGACATTTGAAAGTCCCTCTGGGCCATTTGGAAATTTTGGATTAAGAAATCTGTGGAAGTAAGATCCTTGCTTTACTGAGACAATAGATACTGGTCAACTGGAGGTGAAAAATCAGCTGATTAACAAGAGACCAGCATCATTGAGAAGTGTTTGCTAGAGGGCGGGACATCGTAGCTATGGTCCAGAGGGGCCCAAGGCTGCATCTTAAACTGGAAGTCAAACTTGATAATACATGATTCTCCTACCTGGTACTGGTTTTGGTGACATGAAAGCTGCAGAATTGAAGGGGTCATGAGGAAAAGGTAAGGCTTTACACCATAAGAGGCCAAGAGAGGCTACTGATGAAGGTGCAGCCTCAGTTGCAGTGAATTCCCAGGATGAAGGAGTCATGGAGAGAAGCTGAGGTTTAGTACTATGAGGCAGGGTTGGAGTCACTGAAGAGAGGCCAGGAAAGGCCATTGGTAAAGGTGTATCTTCAGTTATACTGAAAACTCCTGGGGATACTGGAGATGTCAGGACCATGGGATGACCACCAAGGACAGCAGCAGGTGTGGTGTGGAACTGGCCTAAGTAGGAGACAAGCTGTGTGTTCGGTGGATAACAGAACCAGAAAGGTGGAGCTGCCCAAGCCCTTTGGAGCCCAGAAGATCATGAGGGAATTCCAGATGTCAGACATAGAGCTACAAGATTTGGAGCTACGCTGCTGGACTTTGGTTTCGCTTTAGTGTGATTGTTTTTATGCCCTGGTTCTCTAGAAGAACAGAACTGATATAGGAACAGAGTGAATATATATATATATATTGGTCAAGGCAGTCCAACAATGGCTGTCTCGCACTGGAGAGCCCAAGAATACAGTAGTTAGTCCATGAGACCGGGTGTCTAGCAGTCCTAACACTGAAGGCCTGAAGGATTGCTGGAGAGCTGCTGGAAACCTGAAGAGGCTTCTAATAGCAGTGAAGGAATGCAGCAGTCACAGAATAGATGAACTTGCCAGCGAGAGTGAAGGCCACCAGGCAAAAAGTGGTTTCTTTCTTCCATGTCTTTTTACCTGGGCTGCCACCAGAAGGTGCCAACCACATTTAGTGTGACTCTTCAGATAATCAAGATCAAGAAAGTCCCTCAGAAGAGTGCCTAGTAGCTGTGTTTTAGTTGATTGAAAATGCAGTCAAGTTGACAACCAAGATTAGCCATAATAACAACTGTCATTTGTAACAAATAGATGGAACTGGAGGCCACAGTGTTAAGTCAAATAAAGCAGACACAGACAAATATTGCATATTTATTGCATATTCTCTTTCATATGTAAAAGTTAAAAGTTTCGTCAAAAAGTAGAGGAGAATAGAATAGCAGTTACTAGAGGCTAGGAAGGGATGAGGGAAAGCACAGAGGACAGAAAGGACTGGCGTTGTGAGATGGAAAGGTGATTATGGTTCAAAATAACCTGTTACAGATTTTATAAAGAACTAGAAGACAAGGCTGGCGAGATGGCTTAAGGGTTAAGAGCACTGGCTGCTCTTGCAGAGGACCCGGGTTCAAATCCCAACATCCACATGGTGGCTATCAACCATCTGTAACTCCAGTTCCAGGGGATCTGATGCCCTCTTCTGATCTCCACAGGCATTGCACAACATGGGTGCACTTACATACAGGTAAGCAATACATGCATACACATAAAATAATAATTAATTAATTTTTTAAAAACTAAAAGGCAAGAGGTGAATGGTTCCAAATGTTAGGAAATGATAAGTAAATGCAAACACTAGCACTTCAATTTGATCAGCACACATTGAATATAAGTATTTAAACATCACACTTGACCGCAGAAATAAGTACAATTAATGTGTTCATTAAAAGAGGGAAAATAAAAGAAAATGTGTTTTTATTGGGAAACAACGATAGTCCATTTGTGTACTGTCCTTAGCTGCCTCCTGCTATGATGACATAGCTAAGTTGTGACAGAGAGGATGCACCGAAAGAGCAAAGAGATGTACAATGTGGTCCTTCAGAGGTACGTTGCCAGCCTTTGCTGTGCTAATGTACCCGTTTTCAAATTTTCAACAGAAATTTTTAAACAGACTCAAGAAAATTTAGCAAATAAAACATCTGGAAGTATCACTTTGTTTGTAAATATTAATTTCATAAATTAAATCATCTGCCATTTACTTAGTGTGAAGTCAACCACTGAAAGCCTCCATTGCTTTGTTAGAGAATTAGAGGAGGACAGTGACAGGTGGCAGGAGCCTCACGGCAGCATCCCTGTTTATTATTTGGTGGGTAGTTTACATGTGCCTATTTTGTTTTGGTTGCAGAGAATTGATTCACACAGATAAGCAGTTGCAAATAGTAACAGTTTTTTTTTTAAAGCTCCTTTGCAATCTTGGAGTGCTTTACAATTAAAAGATGATTGAGGTTTTAGTCCAAGAAATTGCATAATTTAACCTGGCAGCCCAAGTTCACACATTGCTGATCTCCAAGGTTTTAAAATTCAGTTCCTAGCACTTCTGTGTGCTCTTTATTACCATTTTTAAGCAGATTGTTTTTTAATTTACCATGAGAGTTAATGATATGCAAAGTACATAAAATTGTTTGTCAAGTATTCCCTCTATTTGGGGGAAATCTTTCCCCTGAAATCTCAAACTCATGGTCTTGGTAAGAGCTTCCATGTCTCCTGATGGCACCAAGGTCAACCTAACCCTGGCTCATCCCAGGAGTCTTTCCCTAGTCATCAGCATAAAGATGCTTCATTTCCTCTATGATGTCAGGGCAGAGGGAGCAGAGGCCTGGATATTGACAGAGGTGGTGACTGTAGCCTTGCAGCACATGTAGAAGGGATGGATGCAGAATACAAAAATCAGGGAAAGACCTGGGAAGATCTTAGTAGACTGTGCTTCTCCCCGATGGCCTCCACGCCTAGCTGCATCCAGCCATCTCTGTGAGTAGGTTACAAAAACCCCTAAGTTTCTACATTCTTGTCTGAAGCAGTTTGAACTGAAGATGAGTATCCAAAATGACACACACAGAGACAAACATAAAAATTTAATTACAAGGGTTGGAGAGATGGCTCAGTGGTTAAAAGCTCTAGCTGCTCTTGCAAAGGACCCAGGTTGGATTCCTAGAATCCACATGGTACCTAACAACCATCGATAACCCCAGTTTCAGTGGATCTGACATCCATAAGTACACATGAACTTCCCTTACATTTAGGCAAAACACTCATACACATAAATACAAATAAGTAAAATATAAAAGCTAATTTAGAGCTCTCCGCGCCGGGATTCCCTAAGCCACATTCACCCTTCCATCCCCCCCACCTCGCCATTCTATACTCCTAGTTTGAGCCCTGCGCCATTCCTAGTCTTGGGGCCCCAGACACCTGGGGAACCAATACTGCTTCCTGACCCTTCTCACCCAGAGCAACCGAGTCCCTTTCTTGGGCTTCAGGAGCACCACTTCCGGTCCTGGCCCCGCCCTCACCTCTCGCTGCTTCCCGGGGCCTGCACCACCTGCTAACTCTCCTAGCCTGCAATACTATCCTCAGACCTCTTGGGGTAAGTCGATAGCGCAGCCCTCTGCTCCAGGACTCCCTAAGCCACATTCACCCTTCCATCCCCCC
>NW_008331662.1:1089002-1097981 GCF_000622305.1 Nannospalax galili
GTGAGACCTTCTGTGACCTCCCCATCTACAATGTGAGGTCATGGGCAAAGGTCATATCCTTTGAGGAAACATAAGAACAGATGGGAACAAAGAACAGGGAGAAAAATGTAATACAGGAAACAGCCTTGACCTCCAACCCTGATACACAGACTGACTGGATTAGAGATGCTTCTAAAGGTAACCAGGCCCGATGTCATAAAATACAAAGGCTAATCGCCCCTGTGGCCTAGATAAGTAATAGGAATTGTACAAGGCGCCTTAAAACTGTTTAATGGTATATCCCATGAGTTATATTTTTCAACCTCAAGGTAACAGACACATATTCACTATCATTTTATAGAGGTAGTAAGGCTCAGAACAGTTGAGTAAGATCTTCAAGGTAACCAGTTTAGTAATTTACAGAGCAACTACTTGGCTTGAAATACATCAGACTTCAAAGGCCCAGCCCTTTTCATGTAAGAAGAGTTAAATCTCCGCAGCAGGCTGCGTGGTGGGTGAGACAGATGCACACGGCTGGGGTGGTGGGGAGGACGCCGAGCCGCGGCGAGGGTGGTTCGTCCGCCCGCCCGCCGCACACGTCCGGGGCGTCGCGGGGCTGTAGCCGCCTGTGGCGCCTCCTGTCGGCCAGGGGCGGGAGCACGGAGAGGTCCTGCGGCCTCGCGCCGAGCCCAAGGAGGGGCGCGCGTGCGGACGATCAAAGTGCAGCTCCTCCTGGAGGCAAGGAGCCAGAGTGTCAACATGGCTCTGCCTCATCGTTCCCTTCCACGCGCGGTCCCCGCCTACAACACTCAACACCCCCACGGAGGTTGAACCAGGCGCAGAAACACAGCAGTGGGGGCAGCAACACCAGCACTGCCAGCAGATCCACCCACGGTGAGCTGGAAAAGAATCCACAAGCTCATCTGCGCCTGTGTTTAGAACGCTTAGAAGTTCTGATTCCACTAGGACCAGACTGCACCTGCACCAGGCGGTACAAGGCTTGGTTTGCTCAACAAAGCCAAAGCACACATCAAGAAACTTTGAAGCTGAAAGAAAGAGCCAGCACCAGCTTGAGAACTTGGAACTAGGACTGGAACAGCTGCAGGGTCCTCAAGAGGTGGAATGAATACGAATGGACAGTATTTGGATCAACTATTTCTTCAGAGCATTGGATTCAGAACGAGAGGCGATTGAAGTGGGTGGTGAAAGCACAGAGTTCTCCCTTAGAGAAGTGGACAATATAAGTACCACCAGCATCAGCATCAGTGACATTGATGACCACAGCAACCTGCAGCGCATTGGGAGTGAGGAGGGTTACTCCGGTGCCTGTGTCCAACTTTTTCACTTCCTAGACCCCAGCATGGCATACAGTGCAGGGCCAATTCAGTACAGTCTCTTAAATTGGGTTCATGATGTAGTCTCCTCTTTAAATAAAACTATACTTGAACAAAAGGGTCAAAAGACCTGTATTTAAGCAAATACTTAACAAAGTGGGGTAGAGCCTCCCCAGCAGAACAAATATTCATATTGGAAAAAATACAATTTCTAATGGCAGCAGAAAACTCGTGTGAAATTATCGAGTTCACTGAAAGAGGACAGTGGATGTTCTGCTCCTTTTCCAGTTTGCTCATGCTGCTTTGAGTAGACATTTAAGGGTGGGGTTATAACCCTTTCCTGAGTTTTTTGGCTCTAGAAACAAAATCAAACTTACAATAAGGAAAAGATAAAGATAATCAGGCATTAATCCTGGATACCTAAAGAGCTATTAAAACTAAGCCTCAAAGACAGTTTATCATGAAGCCTGTATCATTTTTAAAAATTAAAAAAAATAAAAATAAAAAAGCTAATTTAGCCAGACGTGGTGGTGTACACTTTTAATCCCAGCACTTGAGAGGAAGAGGCAGGTGAATTGCTATGAGATTGAGGTCAGCCCACTCTACATAGCAAGTTCCAGACCAGCTGGGGCTACAGGGAGATCCTGTCTGAAAAACAAATGAACAGACCAAAAAGACAACCTGATGAGTGCTGTCAAAGGGAACTTGCAAGTTTCTTGTTTTGGTGACTGAGCAATGGAGATGGAGTCATCTGAGACAGAATGAAGAAGGGAGCAAGCTTATAAGGGAAGATAATGGTTTCTGCTTGGTTGTTGAGCTCTGAAAGCCTAGAAAACATGGAAGTAGAGAGAGCCAAAAAGCAGTTACTATGGCAAATTTGCACCCACAGATTTAATACAGAACACAAAGATATTCTTAGGAATATAAACTATAAGGCTGGAGAGATAGCTCAGTGGTTAAGAACACTGGATGTTCTTGCAGAAGAGCCATGTTCAGTTCCCAGCACCAATATGGTGGCTAACAACCATCTGTAACACCAGTTCTGGAGAAACCAATGCCCTCTTCTGGCCTCTGCAGGCATTGCACACATGTGATTCACTTACATACATGCAGGCAAAACAATCACACACATAAAAATAAATTAAAAAGGGCCAGGTGTTGTGGAGCACATTTTAAAGCCCAGCACTCAGGAGGCAGAGGCAAGGGGATCTCTGTGAGATAGAGACCAGCCTGGTCTACATAGTGAGTTCCACAGCTGGGGTTACAGGGAGATCCTGTCTCAAAAACAAAAATTAAAAAATACATTTTAATAATAAGCCTTCTTTTAAAAGAAATATAAACTATATCTCATCTTCACACATGCTGAAGTGTGTGTATTTGGATGATGATGACTGAAATCATAAGGACAAGGATCATCTAGAGAAAGTGCTAAGTATAGGAAGAGCAGTAAAGGGAGAAACAGTGGAGGGGAACATATTAGAAACAGGCAAACTCAGTGCAAGGAATCGTATTTTGTTTTGTTTTGTTTTTTTTAAGACAGGGTCTCCTTGTAGCCCCAGCTGTCCTGGAACTCACTATGTAGACCAGGCTGGCCTTGAACTCACAGAGATCCGCCTGCCTCTGCCTCCCGAGTGCTGGGATTAAAGGCGTGTGCCACCACGCCCGGCAGGAATCATATTTTTTAAAAATGGAGAAAAATCAGAGAGAAGAATTGACTGAAGAAAAGTAATATGCAATGCCCAGACTCCAAAGGTGCACAGAGCTCCCCAAAAGAGACACATTAATCAACTATACAAAACTTGGCAGAATGATCTACCAAAAGATTAGATCTAAGAAGACCTAGTAAGACTTTCCAAGGGTTTGTGATCAGAATACACCCACAAGGTATATGATGAGGGCATTTCTGGGCATGCTGGTCTGCATTTGCAAAAATGTATTTAGGAGACCTAGAATTGAAATGTAAACAATAATATAATGGTATCAAGGACTGTGTCAAGGTGATAGAAGTTCTAACGGGGCTCTGACTCATGGGGAAAGCAATTCCTCATCCTCTCTGGAGGCACAGTCCAGTAGTATACTTTCTTCACACAGCAGAAGGAATTACAAATGATCTGCTCTTGAATAATCACATACTCTCTCTCTCTCTCCTCTGTTTTTATTACATTTTAAATAAGACTTTAAAAATGCTAACTTATCAGAAATACACTAGAGAAAAAAGAAACAGCATGGATATAACCCTCTACTAATGAGGCACTAATGCATAATTATAATACACGGACTTCTCTCCACAGACGAGTATTTATAAACACTGTAACAGTCTAGTTCTTCAGTGAAGTCTTATGTACAGATTGTTTTTCTCTTGTGGTTTGTCCCTTTTCCTTATTGTGATAATATTTAGTGAATTTCACGGGCTCTATTCCTTCTCTGAAAATACTGAATGAACTTTTATACATAATATGTGCCTCCCTCCATGAGTATAGACTCTAGAGATACTCAACAACATTCAACACCATGGCCACCACCAAGAGAAGTCAATCATCTTCATTTTAAATACTCAGAGTTGGGCTAGAGAGGTGGCTCAGTGGTTAAGGCTCTTATTGCTGTTGCAGAGGACCCAAGCTCAATTCCCAATACCCATGTCCAGTAGTTCACAACTGCCTGTAACTCCAGATCCAGGGGATCCAATACCCTATTCTGGTCTTTGCAGTCATGACACTCACAGGTACACATATCCACATACAGAAACACACATATGCACATAATTTTTAAAAATAAAAAATAAAGCTGGACATGGTGGCACATACCTTTAATCCCAGTACTCCAGAGGCAGAAGCAAGGCCAGTCTGGTCTACATAGCAAGTTCCAGGCCAGCTGGGGCTACAAGGAGACCCTGTCTCAAAAAACCAAACCAAAATACAAAATATTTAAATACTCAAGAGTTGAGCAAGAATGTAATATGTTAAAGCATTCTGTTTGAATTAAGTAATTTTCAGGGATGACATGCAAGGAGTGGATATGGGAAAGTACACAAGTAATACAATTCAGATTAAACACTGAGAGGAGTGGAGGATGCCCATTAAACAACACCTACTTCTCAGCATGGGTCCTGAGCCAATTGAGAGTCAAACAAAAGATGGAAGTCAAACTATCAGAAGTGTTCTAACTAAGGCCAGTCTGAGTTGGAGCAAATGTCTTGCATGTGTATCAGCAAGGAATTGAACTAAAATTCACTCAGTCCATGCAAGGACATTATCATATAATATTACACTATAGTATAGTATAATACCATATCATATATAGGCATTGTTTCTTTAAAGCTCATCTCTTACAGTTGTTTTTCTGAAACCCCTTGGCCAAACTTCTAACCTCAAATTCAGTGAGAAAATGATCTATATTAATTCAAGAACAAAATGGAAACATCATCTACATGCCTCTTTATAAACTGGCTGTTGTTGGATCCGTAGTTACCCGATTTCACTAAATTTCTACTTTTCATGCATTTTAACCATTTTCCTATTTTTAAGATACTGAAATAGCCCAAGTATGTGCAAGGTGGTTTTTTGTTTGTTTGTTTGTTTGTTTGTTTGTTTGTTTGTTTGCATGATGGAGCAACAATGGAAAGGGGTCCTCACCCTTAACTCCTGGTATGCTTGGCAATCTGTTCATTTTCTTCTGTAGAATTTTACAGTTGTGAATGTTTCTCAGATGATCAGCAATCATCTAAATTGACTTAAGAAAGTATCACAACATAAACCTATTAACATAAACATATTAATCTCTGTTCCCTCTTATATATTACTACAGTAACAGAAGAGAAATCAAAAGTCATTAGCCCACAAGGGCAAAGAGAACAGAAAAGAAAGCAAAGCAGTTAAGAGGGAGACTTTCCATCTCAGCTGAATAGAAGCAAATGGTTATTCCACAAGGTGGAAAACCTAAAGTCTGAGACAGAAAAGAGAAAAAAATCCATAAAAGCTAACTTCGTTCACGACACCAGAATCCCAGGAGAGCAAAGGAATCCATCACACATACCAGGAACAATAGGTTAATTGTCTATATAGAACTTTGCTATTCAAAGTCACTTGTTGAACAGACGAAGCATTCTAGACAAACCAGCTGCGTGAATCAGCTTTTCGTGATTGAAACAAATTATCTGAGCAACAAACACAGTGATCTAAATTCAATTCCCAGCACCCACGATAGGATTTCAGCCTCCAGCACCTACGTAAAAGCTGGGCACTGCAGGTGCGTAGCTGTAATACCACTACGAGGGATGCAAAGACAGGACGACCCCTGAAGCTTGCTGGCCATCCAGTCTAGCCAAATCAGCAAGCTCTAAGTTCTGTGATAGATGGTGTTTTTTTAAAAAAAAAAAACAAGGGTGGGAGAGATGGCTCAGCAGTTAAGAGCACTGGCTACTCTTGCAGAGCTCAGTTCCCAGCACGCACATTGCAGCCAACTACCATCCAGAGCTCCAGTTCCTCCAGTTCCAGGGCATCTAACGCCCTCTTCTGGCCTCTACAGGCACTGTACAACACAGGTGCACTTACATACAGGCAAGCAAAAGACTCATACGTGTGTAGTAAAAATAAATTTTTTTTTTAAATTTTAGGGGGAGTGTAATTGAGGAAGACACAAAACATCCATTGACCTCTGGCCTCCCACAAGCACATGGACACCACACACACTATCAGAGCAAATGAACTTAAAAGGAGGCAAGCATTTTCACTCTCAGTTCCAGAAGTTTCAGTCCACCATTGCTTTGGGACTATGACAACACAGTACATCATAGTGGGAGCATGTGGTACTGGAGGTCTGTTCACCTGATGACAGCTGGGAAGCAGAAAGAAAAGAAGGAGACAGGGTCCTAATGCCCCCTTCAGGGGCATGTCCTTGATAAGCTAATCTCTTTCCATTAGCTTCCCCCTCCTGATTTGTTTTACCACCTCCCAACAGTGCCATAGTTTGGTGACCAAGCCTTTAACACAGTTTTTATTCTAAAGTGAGTCATAATTCTTCCAGCCCAAAGTAAGTTTGTCCTTAAAAACAATAAATCTTAGCTAGGCACAGTGGCCCATGCCTTTAATCCTAACACTCAGGAGACAGAGACAGGCAGATCTCTGTGAGTTTAAGGCTAGCCAGATCTACATGGGAAGGTCCAAATATGATTAAAATGTGTTATATGAAATCCACAAAAATTCAATAAAAATACACATAAAAAGGAAGAAGGGGCTAGAGAGATAGGTCAGCAATTAAGATAATAAAATTTATATTTTTAAATATTTTATTTATAATTTTTATTTTTATTTTATGTGTATGAGTGTATTGCCTGCATGTATGTAAGTGCACCCATGTCCTGCAATGGCCCTGGTGTCAAATCCCTTGGAACTGGATTCAGGACAGTTGTTAGCTGCCGTGTGGGTGCTGGGAACTGAACCTGGGTCCTCTGCAAGAGTAATCAGTGCTCTTAATCACTGAGCCATCTCTCCAGCCCATACATAAAATATTTTTTAAAAAGAAAAATAATAAATAAAAAATATTTTATTTATTTCATTTTTATTTTTTATGTGTATGAATGTATTGCCTGCATGTGTGTAAGTGCACCCATGTTGTACAATGCCCACAGAGGTCAGAAGAAGGCATTGGATCCCCTGGAACTGGAGTTATGGATGGTTGTTAAGCCCCATAAAAAATATTTTTAAAAACAAAAAAAGAAAAGAGAGGAATTGAAGAGATAGCTCAGCAGTTAAGGGCACTGGCTGCACTTTCAGACTTAAGTTCAGTTCCTAGCACTCACATGGGGCCTAACGACCTTCTGAAATTCCAATTCCAGGGGATCTGATGGCCTCTTCTGACCTCTGTGGACATTGCATGACATGGGTGCACTTGCATATATGTAGGCAATACACTCATACAGAAAAAATAAAAATAATAGAAATTTTTTTAATTTTTTTATGTGTATGAGTATATAAGCCATCTCTCCAGACCCAATAAATAATTTCTTTATGAAAATAAATGAAAAATGAAGGAAAGAATGAATGAAGAAAGAAACAAAGAAAGAAAGCAATCTTATCTATGCATCCTCTGATCCTTGTCAATAAAATTTGGGATTCTAACTTTCATCTTAAAGATCCCTTTGATGATGATGTTTTCATATTGCACCGTAAAAATTGAATCATCCATACTACATGGAAAGGCCCATTAACAGATACCACCAAAAAAATGTGATACAGTATAAATAGCTCAACTAAAAATGTAACAGCTTTCAACCAATTGAGTTAATAAAACTAAACAACAGTTTAGACTCTACCATGTTAAGTCCCTTAAAATTTCCAACAAGGACTACAGACTAGGAGAAACTCCACAATGATATTTGCTAGAACAATGAAATCAAGGAGAGATAATTGAAGCCTGGGAAGATGGCTCAGAGGCAAAATCTCTGGCTACACCAATGAAAGATCCAGAGTTTAGATTCACAGTACACACTTAAATGCCTAGCAGGCATGGCGGCCCACTTGTAATCCCAGCATGCAGGACATGGAGACAGGATCCCCAGAGCAAGCTGGCTGGCTAGACCAGCCAAATCAGCAAGCTCTAGGTTCAAGTGAGAGACCCTGCCTCAATATAGAAGGTGGAGGGTGATCAAGGATGCTCAATGTCAGTCTCTGCCTTCTATCCACATGCACACGCATGCACGTACATGCATGCAAACACACATACGTACACTCACCAAAAAGAGAAAATTCAAAGTATGCAAAGCCGTTGCATGTTGTATAGAGCATTCAAACCTCAATTCGTTTTCCTGTCGCCTAAATGTCCTGTACCTGAAAAATATTCTCTGTCACCTTGACAGCTTTCTTTTGTATACAAATTTTATTTACCTGAATTATTAATGCCGCTTTTGTTTGTGCCCATATCTTAATTTTCCTCTCTTCATTCACCTGTCATGAGTGTTTTGAATCACATTTTAGGAGCTGATGAACAAAATATTTCTTTAGGAAACTGGATGGTGTCACCAGTGTTTTTTGTACTGCTGAGAGATTATTCTGTTTTCTCAGTTTCGAAAAAGTGAACATGTCTTCTTTTTATAAGCTGTCAACCACTGAAACTTTACTTTAAACTGTATTGAATGGATAAAAGATAGGCTTTAAAGTATGGATTGTATGTCAGATAAAAAAACATAATACAGGGACTCCAGGGGGCAAGCAATTCTCAATAAGAAATAAGTGCCTTCAGGATAAATTCCTCAGGCTGACATCAGTAAACAGCAATTAGCAATGCTCATGAGAATATTATTTTCATCGTATAGCAAAATTTTTTACATATGTAGAACACAATGGTCATGCCAAAACCTGTTCCATTTAGTCAGAAGTTTTGTCAAAGCAAAAGCTGCAAATGGAAACGCTCAAAGATTGGAAGCCAGGAATGATGAGAGGGGATGTAATTCCAACACTCAGTAAACCTAGATGGGAGAATTGTGAGTTCAAGGCGAGTAATAGAATTTGATGCCCCAATGCTTACCTAGCATGTCCAAAGCCCCTGGTCTGATCCCTAATATCACAAAAACACACTCAATGATAGGGGTTATAGGAAGATAAATTCCTTGACTTTTGCAGAAAAGGAAAGGGGGAAATTAATACCCTCAGGTTTTTTTTTTTTTGTTTTT
>NW_008331662.1:1098146-1116749 GCF_000622305.1 Nannospalax galili
ACTGTGTGTGTGTGTGTGTGTGTGTGTGTGTGTGTGTGTGTGTGTGTGTGTGTGTTTCCCTCTGCTTCATTTTACAATAAACTAAGCTGTAATTATTGAAGATGAAGAGAGAAAGTCTGCCTTTTGCCAACGTTGCTTGAAACTCTTTCTGGAAGAACCATGCCTTGCCAGCTTCCACCGAAACAGCCAAGGCTCAGCTGAGATAGTAAGAAACAATGTACAAGCACCTTGTGATTTCAAACACACAAGCTCATTGGGAAGAAACTTCATTTTACAATAAACTAAGCTGTAATTATTGAAGATGAAGAGAGAAAGTCTGCCTTTTGCCAACGTTGCTTGAAACTCTTTCTGGAAGAACCATGCCTTGCCAGCTTCCACCGAAACAGCCAAGGCTCAGCTGAGATAGTAAGAAACAATGTACAAGCACCTTGTGATTTCAAACACACAAGCTCATTGGGAAGAAAAAAAGTTTTCTGTCTTTGATTTCTTTCAGAAAGATAAAAATGAAAAGGACAGTAATACATATTTTAAGCTCTGTGAATTCACAATGGGGCTTTAGAATAAAGAGGTAAAAACCTTTGAAGGTACATCATTGTACATTTCTTTCCTCATGAGCTCCTTGTAAAGGGACGATGCTGGCTGGGGGAGCAGCTGGCTTCTCCCACCACACCTTCAGGAATAAATATAGCACATTTTTCAGACTGCATCAATCTAGCTGGAGTGAACCCATCGTTGACTTAGCCTGGCCCTTTCCTCTTATCACATAGAGCTATTTTTAGTCCAACGTTCTGGGAAAGCATTCACTCATGGCTCATATCTGAGTGTCTCTTTGTACTAGCCCAAAGCCTGAAGTCAACAAATTCCATTAAATTGATTAAAGTAGTCCCAGGGACTACCTGCGCTTTCACACTGCCCGCAGATGAAAGACCAGGAAGCCTTCTGAGGATGCTTCAGTTTGGGTTGGAGAAGTTATGTGGATGAGGTGTTGAGTTCTGTGGATTTTTTTTGATGGATTGATTTTATATTTTTCTGTAATTTTCAAAGAGGTCAACAAAAATACAAAGACCCTTATGTCAGAGAAAGAGAAGTGGCTTTTATGACAAATGATCTCTAATTATTCCTTTGTTCTAAAAAGACAGCAGTTACAGCTGCTGAAACTTAAGAAGCCAGCAAATATGTCCTGATGAAGCATTCATTCAGGCTCTGGAAAAAGCCTGTGTAAGTACGAGCAATTTCCCTAAATTTAACTGAATGGAAGAGGCTTCTCCGTCAAAATGAAAATCTAAAGGAAGAACTGGGAGGCATGAAAATCAAATAGTACGTAGGCAAGCAGATCATGACCCCATGACAGAATCAGGGAACTTCATGGGACATAGCACAATTTGAGTGTAATTTTCTATGTATGCTTGTGTATGCATGGGTGTATGTGCATGTAGGTGCGTGTTTGTGTGGATGCATATGTGGGGGGGTGCACGTGCATGTGTGAGCATGTGATTGTGGAGGCCTGAGGTCAGCCTCTGGTGTTGTTCCACAGAAACCATCCACTTTAACAGTCTCTCACTGGCCTGGAGCTCACTGAGTAAACTAGGCTGGCTGGCAGGCAAGCCCCAAAGATCTGTTTGTCTCTCCCTTCCCTGTACTAGATTACAAGAGTGTGCCACCACACTAGGTCTTTTCATGTGGATGCTCTGGATTTAACCCAGGTCCTCATGCATATACAGTAAGCACTTTATGGACTGAGCCATTTCCCCAGACAGACTTGCTATTTTCTACCATAGCAGGAAAGGGTTTGGCATAGTAGCTATAGGAATTAAGTTACCTGGTTTGTTTGTTGTTGGGTTTTTCGCTAGTCCACCGATCATGTGACCTAGAGAAAGTTTCTGAACCCTAGAAGTTCAGTTTTCTTATGTATAAAAATGAGGAGGTTTTTATAGGTTTTATAGGAGGTATTTCAAGGTTGAGGAGGTAACTTGGTGGTAGAGCTGACATGCAGTAAGAACCTGGGTTTGATCTGCAATACTAAAAATATATGCATGAATGAATGATGAGTGTATATACATGAATGAATGAGCTTAAGTATTTAACACACTATACCTAGGCAAGTTTATACACTCAATTCACTTTAATAATGTTATCCTGTGTGACTTTTCTACAGGTTGTCTCAGTAACAACAATCTCTGAGTTTCCCTACCCACATTCCACTTGACCAAAAGAGAATTTTTCTTTTTCTCTCCTGGCCTCACAGCTCAATAAACTTTCCCTTTTCAGTAAACAGCACTTATTCAACTAGTCTTCTGGGACAAAAAGCAAACAAACAAACAAAACCTTTTGGCAGGGGGAGGCAGGGGGCAAGGGACACGCCTGTAATCCCAGCACAGAGGCAGGCGGATCTCTGAGTTTGAGGCCACCCTGGTCTACAAAGTGATACAAAGTGAGTTCCAGGCCAGCTGGGGCTACAGGGAAACCCTGCCTCAAAAAGACCAAAAAAATAAAAAAATAAAAAAATACCACTTTTTGGAATTATCCTTAGCAACTCTTTGTTGTTTCAAATTCCATAGGAATCCAATGTCAAGTTCTAGTGACACCTGTCCATAAGTGAACCCAGATTTTTGTTATTTCACCTTTAGTTCATGGCCAACTCTCTAATCCAAGTCACCACTATCCCTGGCATGGAATACTGGAACGGCCTCCCTCCTGTTAGGTTATGTATACCCTTTACAATTATGCTATATTCCTATCATTGCCAACACTTCCAATCGCTGCTTTATCACTTCCTAAAACTGCTAGAATCTTAGAACACAAGAATTCTATTTAATTCTTTCCCACTTTACTATTTCCACTCCAGGGAATATTCATTTCTATTTAGCCACATTTTTTTTAATTTTTTGTTTTTATGTGTATACATATATTGCCTGCTGTAGGTAAGTGTGCCCGTGTCGTATAATGCCCACAGAGGACAGAAGAGGCTGTTGGATCCCCTGGAACTGGAGTTATGGACAGTTGTTAGCTGCCATGTGGGTGCTGGGATTCGAACCCAGGTCTTCTGCAAGAACAACCAGTGTTCTTAACCGCTGAGCCATCTCTCCAGCCCTTATGCACATATCTTTATTTTTTGTTTTTTACATTTATTTATGTGTATATGGGTTGAGGACATGCTGTGTTGTGCATGTGAAGATCAGAGGACAGCTTGCCAAAGTCTGTTCTCACCTTCCACCATGTGGGTTTCAGGGCTCAAACTCGGGTCACCAGGCTTGGCAGTAAACGCTTTTACTTCCTGAGCCATCTCTTCAGCCTTTTCTTTTCTTGTGTTTTCATTCCCTCTAGAATTTGCTTCTCTCTGAAGAGCTCCCTCTCCTACTTCCTTCAGTACATGACTCACGGAAAAAAATTCCCTTCATTTTCTCATGTGTGGAAATGCCTTTATTTCACCTTAACTTATGGAGCATACTTCCACTAAGCATGGAATTCTATCTGGGTAGTCACCTCTTCAGCATGCTAGAAATGCGATTTCATTACCTTCTAACTTCCAGGAAAGTTAAAGGTAGGTTTTGTTTTTTAAGATTTATTTTTATTATTTAAAAATATGTGAATGTTGGAGGTATGCACATGTGAGCGCAAGTGCCCATGGAAGCCAGAGGCATCAGATGCCCCTGGACCTGGAGTTACAGGCAGTTGTGAACCAAACTTCAGGATCCTCTGCAAGACCAGCAAGTGCTCTCACTGCTGACCCATGTCTCCAGCCCCACAAATGTGGGTTTTGTTGACATTCCTTTGACAGTTTTTAAGTTCAGTCTTTCTCTGGCTGCACTTACATTTTCTATTTTCCAGTAGTTTTATATACAGAATACTACGTATTGTTTTCTTTGTATTGATCCTACTTGAATTTGTAGATTAATGACTTTCAATGGTTTTGAAATAGTGTTAGCCCTGGGCTGGAAGGAAGCAAGCTCTCTTTACCACTGATCCATCTCTCTAACCCAGTGTGTTTTGTTTTTTTAGCATCTTCCCGCTGAAGACCATTTCCTAAACACCACAGGAGTATAAGATAGCTCATCTCTACCTCTCAGAAGCTTCCAGCCTGGCTCTTTAATCTCCTGATCAGCCTCAGAGTTCACTAATTTTAAACCACATTCTTCCCAGCACCACAGGTGGTAGATAAATATTTACTTAATAAATTCATAAAATTGAAGCTATTTTGCTTGAAGTACAGCAGCTGGGTTCTGAAGCCCTGTCTGTCCCTTTTGAGAATTGATTGATAGCTTTTTAATTCAATTCTTATAGAAAAATGGAAACATCTTGGGTGTCTAAGGATCACAGTTTGAAAACGAAATGTATCACTGAGATTCTTTCCAATTCTAATATTTTAGCTAAAAATACCATGTTAGGAAGAAAGTAAGAGCTATACATCCTATTAGATCTATTGGACTGGTGTACATTTTTACAAGAAAAACGTCTTTGGATTTTATAACTAAAATACTGAACATTTTGACACCATTTTTTAATTTTACATTTATTTGTGTATGTGTGTGTATATGTGTGAGTATGCATGCCAAAGTGTATGTACAGGTCAGAACTTGCAGGGATCAGTTCTCTCTTTCCACCATGTGGGTCAGAAGAATCAAACTCCGGCCATCAAGCTTGGTAGCAGCCACCTCTACCCACTGAGCCAATTCACCAATCAAAGATTTTGAATAGTAAAGGCAACAATAGCCTTACCTGTATGCATTTGTTTATAGCTCCAACTTACTTTCTAGTGAACA
This sequence comes from Nannospalax galili, assembly GCF_000622305.1. Classification (NCBI taxonomy): domain Eukaryota; kingdom Metazoa; phylum Chordata; class Mammalia; order Rodentia; family Spalacidae; genus Nannospalax; species Nannospalax galili. The sequence continues at coordinate 1,102,907 of NW_008331662.1, forward strand.
TTTAGTGCCAGGATTTAGAAACCCAACCAAAATTAGTTCTAGGCCTCTTTCTGAACAGCAGCAACAAAAAAGATACTTCACTACAATGATCTAGAGTCTAAAACTAGCTACACTTGCAGCAATATCTTATGTGTGGCTTAAGTTTTTCAGTTTTATAATTTGGGGACATTAAGATCTTAGGCATGAAGCTATACAAAGTTTTGTTTGTAGGGAAGAAAAAAATGTTCCTACTGACCTGTGCTCTCTTTTCTCTGAAGATGAAAAAGAATTTCAAGCTTATGGAACTTTCACAAAAGTAATGACCACATAAGGTCCAAGTAACCTCAGTCCCTGGAAAGAATAGCATTTCATCAAAATAGGTCATTAGTAATCATTCACACAGACCTGCAGACCCGCTATTTCCTTCCCACCACTATAAAAAGTATCATTTTGTTCTCTCTCTCTCTCCCTCTCTCTCTCTCTCTCTCTTTCTCTCTCTCTCGTGTGTGTGTGTGTGAGTGGGTGTGCGAGGGTGTGTTTTCATTTTGTTCTCTCTCTCTCTCCCTCTCTCTCTCTCTCCCTCCCCCCCTCCTCCTCCTCCTCTTCCTATCATTCTTCAAGACAAGATTTCCCTGAAGCACGAGCTTAGAAGACTCCAAGGTTGTGAGATATACCTTTGGTACCTAGCCTTTGTCATTGCAATACATAGTTTACATGGCTCCCTTGACCCAAGCAGGTACATGCTTTGATTTCATGTGGTTTGCTTAAATAAAACAGCATAAAAAAGGAATTGGTCATTACAAAGACAAAATTTCACTAAACTTAAAATTAACAATAATTGACTTACACTCCAGCAAAAGTTACTCAAAATAACCTAACTCCAAGACCAGAAGACACATTCCTATTTTTAATTTGGTATGGGGGTTGAGCCCAGAGCTGTGCACTGGTGCTCTGCCACTGAGCTACATCCCCGGTGCATTATTGAGGCAATTCTTTTCACAGGAGACGTGAGGATTTTTTCCCAGTACTGTTCTTAGCTCACCATGTTGACATCATCAAACAATACTTTAATACCAGTCAGAAGGCACAACTGAGCACTCAAAGATTTATTCAAGTCCCACTTAATATTTACTCATTAACTTGGATGTATTTGTAACTCTTGTGTATCCATGTTTAATTGGTAATTTCAAATAACAGGTGCTCTGAGAACCAGTAATGGCTAGCATGGTCATCCTTATTTCTTACCTCCATGCTCAAAGTTGAGAACAATTTGTTTCCAGATTTTTTTTATTTTGTTTTATGTGTATGGGTATATTGCCTGCATGTGTATAAGTGTACCCATATCATGAGATGCCCTCAGAGGTCAGAAGAGGGCGTTGGAGTCCCTGGAATTGGAATCATGGACTGAAAGGTTGTTGGCCACCATGTGGATGCTAGGAACTGCTCTTGGGCCCTCTTCAAGAACAGCCAGTGCTCTTAACTGCTGAGCCATCTCTCCAGCCCCGTTTCTGGTGTTTTAATGAATATGACAACCCAATAAATAATAACTGCTTCTTCTCACCTCAAAGGCCAATAGTCCAGAAGCTTCCAGTGGTGGCCATCAAGCTAAATCCAACACACAAATGAGTTTTATTTGACCTGCTATAATAAAGAATGGAATCTATGTGTAGGTGGAGACATGCCCTTGTCTCCTCCCTTAAGAGTTAATCCAGTTGGGCAGCACAAGGAACCTTAGAGAGGCAGGTTCACCTTAAGATTATGTATCTTTCCTTCCTGGAATTCCCTCCTGATACTGCAATCTCTAGGCACCACCAGAAGTTCTGGTGGGCCTGCAGCCTAAGTCCTGACCCTTCTAAATCCTTTTTCTTCTTTTCTCTTTCTTTCAGATTCTAGCTAAAGCCTACAAATACACTTAAACTCCCTAGTGTTTTGCGCTTCCTTACTCTTCCTCAGAAGCTCCCCTCCCCACCATGTAGCTGGCTGCCTGCTGCCTTATGTCTGACCTCCATGTCAACTTATCTCAAATGGCATGACTTTTTTTTTTTTTTTTTTTGGTCTTTTTGAGACAGGGTCTCCCTGTAGCCCCGGCCCCAGCTGTCCTGAAACTCACTATGTAGACCAGACTGGCCTTGAACTCACAGAGATCTGCCTGCCTCTGTCTCCCGAGTGCTGGGATTAAAGGCATGCGCCACCACGCCGGCATGACTTTTTTTCCTTCCCTTCTCCATCCTCCTCCTTTGGGACAGTTGTGAGATTTCCACTTTGCCTGCCCTGAGGTTTTTCTTTTAAACTCTAATAAACTGTCCTTGAGTTTCCAGTTGAGTCTGTTCTTAAATTATTTTATTAATGACAAAAAGAAATTCCAATTTCCCTGGTATCATATGGTGGCTCTGCTGGGACTCCCCAAGATTTCCAGTAACACTATTTTTAAATATTTCACTGGCAAAGAAAATAAACCCCTTCCTGTACCCCTTGATGGCATCAGACACACAAAGAGGTACTTTAATAGTTAGTTAATAGTTAGTTAGTTAGTTAGTTAGTTAGTTAGTTGGTTAGTTAGTTAGTTTATTTAGGATATAGACTCTTTATGTAGCTCAGGCTGGCCTCAAACCTTTGATCCTCCTGCCTCGGCAGGTGTGTAGTACAGGCTTTACACTGAGGTTTTAAAATGTTGCTTTAGTTTGGTTTGCTAAAATGTCCTAAGAAATAGTTAATACAGGAGCTAGAGAGATGGCTCAATGGTTAAGATCACTAGCTGCTCTTGCAGAGGACCCAGGTTCAGTTTCCAGCACCCACATGGCAGATAACAACTGTCTGTGACTCCAGTTCCAACCTCTTCAGTCCTCCCTGGGCATTGCACGACATGGGTGCACTTACATACATGCAAGCAATACACTCATACACATAAAATAAAAATAATAAAAAACATTTTCAAAAAATAGTTATTACAAAAGAAAAGAATGCAATGAAATTTAAAATTAATAAGAATTAGCTTAGACTGGCAAATTTTTGAAACAACCTAAGTCATGGCCAACATGTAAACACTAAGAAATTTTACTTTTAAAATCCAAATATCCAGCTTCCAAACAGAATATACAGTGGTAAGTGGTGCTGGCATCCAACCTACACATGACAAGCCATGCACCCAGGGCCTGTGACTTATTTGCTAAGCCAAATCTCTATCTATTAAAGGAAAACTATATCTTTCTGCTCTACACAAATGTGCTATGCAATTGTTCAAAGTTGCCATGCCCAGGCCACTCAGCACCAGTCGCCTGTACTATGTAGACAAAGCTGGCAATCTTGAACGTTCCCTTCCCACAGTTTCTACTCTCTTCTCTTTATTATGAGATCTGCCTCTTTTCTCTGCAGACAGCTGGTTAGTTTTATTTGTCTGGTTTTAGTCAACATCAAAAGGAAATAATCCCAGCATGGCCGCCCACGCATGGTGGAGCTACCGCACACTAGCGGATGAAGCCAAGTTGGCCTGCCCACCCACGTGCCTCAGTGGCACCGTGGTCAGCTGACCATTATCATCAGCCAGGGGCTGTCAAGACCTGGCTGCAGTCCTCAATAACATTAAGAATCTGAGAAGTCTGCAGATTTCAGAATAAACTAGAGGGTTTGGGGGCATGGATAGGGAGGGGGTCTAAATTTGATTAAGAACTGTTGTGTGAAATGTACAAAAGCTCAACAAAAATTTTTTTAAAAAGAAAATAATCTAGAGGATACTGGTGTAAAGTTGTCATATGAAGGTGTGAAATATCCAACTGCTACTCAAAGAATCTTGGATTGGAGGCCAGTGAGCTAATTGCTGCCTACTGTGAGGACCTAGCTTCTGCTTTTACCCACAATAAAACCCTTTGGGGGACCAACCAGTTGGAGAATACCTTGGTCCACAGTGGGAGCAATTGTGCTGAGGGAGGCCCAGAAGCAACCAAAGTGTAACTTACATGCCAGGACTGTGAAGAACTTTCTTTGATAAGGAAAACCAAGTGTTTTTGACCACTGAGGGGAAAAAAAATCCCTGCTTGACATTCCTAAGTGGTGTGTAAAAGAACCAAAAATTAAGAATGAAAATACCATTCCAAGAAACCTCAGCATATTCAAACCCAAAACTACATACAAAGGAAAGGGATTGGTACATCTAAGTATATGAATTATAGATCACTGACACTCTAATGAGACATGATATTTTTTCTGGCACCCAGCTCAGATGTGTTATGTTAAGGTGGATGGGGTTTTTCATTTGCAAATTGGACATATAAAGTTGGGGGTGGGGAGGTGGGGGTGGTAGGGTGAGGGTGAGATGGGGGAGGAAGTCTGAATATAATCAAAATTCATTGTATGAAATTATTGAACCAATATAAAACTTCTCCTAAACTTAAAAAAAGGAAATAATCCTAGTTTATCCACCTAAATTATATGTGTAACCTCACTTTGCAAAAGTAAATCATTTCACTCCAGAGACCAACATAGACTCTCAGCAATTGGACTTTACAGTCAGATGAAGCTGACTAGTTGTCTCATACTGAGAAAGTCATGGAACCTCTCTGCACATCAGTTTCCTTATCTGTAAATTAAATATCCGTAGCTTAAGTTTGTGGTATACATTAAAGTAGATAGCGTACAGCATAATGCTTGGTGTCTTAGTTTGTTCCTCCATTGCTGTGACAAAATATCCTGACCAATACCAACTTGGGGAGGAAAGGGTTTATTTAGCTTACATCTCGTGGGTCACAGTTCATCAGGGAGCCCAAGGCAGGAACTCAGGACAGGAACCTGGAGGCAGGAGCTGAAGCACAGGCCATGGAGGAACCCTGCTTACTGGCTTGCTCCTCTGGCCCCTGCTCAACCTGCTTTCTTATACAACATAGGCCCACCTGCCCAGGGTTGGCACCACCCACAGTGGGCTGGGCCCTCCCACATCACTCAGTAATCAAGAAGATACCCCACAGACATGGCCACAGGCCAAGTCCAATGGAAGCACTTCTTCAATTGAGAGCTCCCTCAACCCAGGTGTGACAAGTTGACACTAAAGCTTTCAAGCACACTTGGTTAATACTAAGTACTGAGTTCAAGGCCAGCCATAGTGAGATCCAGGACAGAGATCTTTTTTTTTTTTTTTGTCTTTTTCAGACAGGGTCTCCCTGTAGTCCCAGCTGTCCTGGAACTCACTATGTAGACCAGGCTGGCCTTGAACTCACAGAGATCCTCCTGCCTCTGCCTCCCAAGTGCTGGGATTAAAAGCATGTGCCACCACGCCCAGCCCAAAAATGTAATTTCTTACTAATTGTGATGGTTGTGTCTCTCCAGTCATGGAGAAGCACTATTAGTTACTTCTGGAATCTTCTGTATTGTTCAAATTTATTAAAATACAAGAGGCATGAAGGCAGAACCATGTCTACCTTTCTGTAGTTTCTCCCCAACTATGACACATATAGGAATTTTAAACTTAGTGGAATAAATTAATGAATCAAAGTACTTTTTAGGCTTCTCTAAGAATTGGGAAAAGAGAAAGAAAATCCTTTTCTTTATATGAAACATGAATACTTATTCCAGTATGAATCAATGAATACAATTAAAGTAGGAATAATCTGTGTGGGTGCCTACAGGAAGATGCACTGGAACAATGTGATGGAGAGTGAGCATTTGCCTTAGGTTGACATAGATGTCCTGGGACATCATAAAGAATTCTATCCAAAAGCGAGAAGCCGAGTCACCCACACCACAGAGTAGATGCATGAAAGAGCTGGGCGTGGTGGCACTTGCTTTTAATCCCAGCTCTCAAGAGGCAGAAGCAGGCAAATGTCTGAGACATCAAGGCCAGCCTGGTCTACATAGTGAATTCCAGATCAGCTGGGGCTACAGGGAGACCCTATCTCAAAGAAGAAAAGAAGTCTGTGACTAGAGGCACTAGCTGAAGGCACATGATAGTAAATAGCTGTGAACTCATTTTTCAGGTGGCCCCCTGGAAGAATGAGGGTGATAGATGACTAGAAGGTTTATTTAAAGGTAGAAATTTCTGGAAGCTAGAAATATCTCACAGGTGGTTGGTAAAAGAATTAACTAAGACCAGAGCTTAATGGCCCTCCAATACTATCTCAAAAAAAAAAAAAAAAAAAAAAAAAACATGAAAGTGGGAGGGGCTGTGGGAAGAAGAAAGGGTTTAGGGGTAGGGGAAGGGGTAAGAGAAGATAAGGGGGAAAGACCTTGATCAAAGAACACTTTACACATATACATAGGAATTTATAAAGGAATAAATACAATTTTAAAAATAATAGTTGGGTAGGAAAATATAATAATAATTAAACACGTAGTACATACAACTTAAGATTTTTTTAGCACTTTCTCAATGGAAGAAACAAGAGCATTGACACCTTCTGACCTCAGGTCAGAGAGAGACTCATTTCAGCAATTAACAGAATTCCATTTTTGAATGCTCAGTGTGTGACCCTCTGCCAGACAGCTTGAGTGTAAAACGTAAAGGCCAATAAGACTAATTTTTTTTATGGTGGTGCAGCAGTCTCATTCACCCTCCTACTAGGTTCCCTCTAAAAGCATGCAGGGCTGGTACAATGCACCTTGATGGTAGGTACTCCTCATTTTTATATTCAGACAACTGGGAACTGCCATGCTTCCTCTGCCTGTGTAATGCAGCACAAGGATATGCGCGCTGAGGCATACAACCAGAATGTGTCAGTTTGGAGATGAAAATAAATCCTCCCCTCTCCGGTGAGATACTTTACAGTAAAACTATAGCTGTTTCCAATGTATGACTTGCTGATATACCCAAGAGGAAAGTGGCTTCATGTTGTAATAAATACCTCACTGCACAGGGTCTGGTTTGATCTATCTTCTTTTTAAAGGATAATGATTTTTTTTCAGCTGTTCAAAATCTAGGGAATTTGTGATCATATATTCCCTAATGTGGAAAGTTCCATCTGCCTTACTTTAATCACCTAGATCTTATGCTGCTGGGGAAAAAAAGTATTAGGGGCTGCTACTTTGATAAATAAATGCTTTGTTTTTAAAGAAAGAAAGGGAATTTTTTTGTTTCTTCTAGTGAAAAGATGAGGAGCAGAGCCGCTGTTGGTAGACTCCCATCATTTGAGTAGGTGCCTGTAAAGGGCCAGGTGGTGTTTATGCAGATGACTGAGCAAGTTACAATGTGTTCTTCCTTTTGGATAAAACATTAGTGTATCAGATGTGACAAATCAGATGTTCATCTTCCGCACTTCTGCATTATTTTACATTGAGAATTAGATGATGTGCTGGCTTAGCTTTTTGCTTCTGGTTTTTGTTGTTGTTGCTGCTGCTGTTTTTTCCTGGAAACTAAGTTCATAAATAAAGCTCTCTCCACACTCTGCACAATCATAGTCTCACAGAATAGCTAACTGGCTAGGTAATATGATAATTATAGCTAGACCCATCTTCCATTGCACAAAAGGGGGGAAAAAAAGCACGTTTCGGGTGTTCTGGGGTACCCGAAAGCATACCATTCATAGACTGCAGCATCTATTTAATATATCATCTCTCCCTATGCTCCAATTATCAAGGGAAAGCAGGTCTCTCTGTAAACATTCTCAGAAGAAGCACCTGATGCTCATGTCCAAGCAGGAGATCAGCATTTGCAGAGCAGTGAAATGCAAGACTTAAAGCAAACTACTTCTTCTAATACAAATGCATGCCTTATATACATAAAAATATTATAACTCAGACTTTAAAAGAATCACCAAATAATTTTAAGTACCCAGATAATAGTCCTACCTACAGGAATGCTAAATTGGCTGGGTTTTGGTTTGGTTTGGTTTTTTCAGCAGTACCACAAGCCTTTTAGCAGTACCACAAGCTAAGCCCAGTCCAGTTTCTACCGTTTACCTCCAGAGGTCTGTGATTTGGTCGAAGAAAAGACAGAGGTTCCCCAGACTTCGAAAAAGAACAACTGCAAACTGGTATGTTTATTTTGTGTGTTCTAAATTAGACCTGTAACCAGTGAAAAATGAAAAGGGTAAAGCAAGCGAATATCTGCACGGCTTCAAAAAGTTCTATTAAAATGTTTAATTCACACATCCATTGAACAAATACTCACTGAGTTTCCATCATCTGGAGTTCAAGATAAGACCTTTTCCACAATCAGGCAGTGGAGCAAACGGAAATACTGTCAAAGAGTTGTGAGCATTCTAGTGTGAAATTTGGGAGGGTAGGCAGTTAGAGAAGATGGAGCTGATGCTGAGCCTTGGAGGTAGAAAAGACCAAAATTATAAGAGGAGGTGAGACAGTATGACTGTGAGGAAGGGGGTAGCAACTCCAGACCTCCAAAGTGATGAATTATGTCATGGTGAACCTTGCTTGTCAACTTGACTGGATCTGAAATCAACTAAAAGGCAGGACACTGGGCACTCCTGAGAAATATTCTTGAGCAGATTATCCAAAGTTGGAAGGCCCACCCTAAATGCTAGTGTACCTTCTGGCAAAAGACCCTGTCCCAGAAATTTAGGTGAAGAGCAATTGAGGAACACATCCAATGTTGACCTCTTCTACATACACCTGGAAACACATATGCATACCTACACAAATGTGTAAACACAAGAAGAAGAGGAGGAGGAGCTAGAGAAGGAAGAGGAGGAATTGGAAGAGGAGAAGGAGGAGGAGGAAGAGGAGGAGGAGGAGGAAGCATGATTCTGACTACAATGCCCATCTTTGTGTTTTTATGGTCTTCATTCAGGCATTTATTCATCTCTTTGAATTCCTTGAACATATTTAGAATGTCTAATCATTGATTACAATCACTGTCTTCTGTGTCATTCAAATTGCTTTGCTCAGGCAACATTACTACTGGAGTGCTAATTTTTGGAGGAGACATATTGTCTTGGATACTAGTGTTGCTTGTGGTGGGACCTAGGCATCTGGAGTTAGGTCATTCATAGTGTTTTGTGGTATGGATATCTGCCTCACCTTTGTTGAGTGAGCATTTGGATCTCTGTTTGCTATTACCTCAATTACTCAGGTTTTGGACCAATTGAATGATGCTTAGTGTTTAGTCTTGGGTCCACTCAGTGTTGATGTGTAAATAGGGTTATCAGAAGTGATCCTAGTTCAGTTAGGGCTAGATGCAGCTTCTGAGAACAGGAGCAGACCTTCTAAAGAGTCAACTGTACAAGTCTGTAGAAGATTCACAGAGTTTTACAGGTGGTCCTTAGGCCGCAGAGGCTAGAGTGGCAGCAGGAGTGGGCGGGGCTACCTGAAGTCCATGCACAGTGCTCGGTGCAGTCCTCCCGCAGAGGAGTGTGGTCGCTGCTCCGAGGGTGTGGGTCGCTGGAGAAATGCACAGGATTCCTCCGGGTCCTCGGGTGGTGGGTGTAGGTTGGCGGCAAGGGTGGGGCCAGAGTCCATGTTTATGACTGTACTGTACGCTACAAGATTAAAGGTTACAAAATCAGATGAGATGATTGCTCGCGTGAAGCAAAAGAGCATTCCATTTCTTTTGCTTCACTGTTCCTGTCTCCATCTCATCATGTAACGGTCTTCACCAGTCTCCACAGTCACTGACTTGGACTCTCATCTTTTAGAGTTAGAACCCGACGCTCCCCTTTCTACGGCTTCCTCTTTACCAGTAGTTACAGAATAGCAATCGTTTGTAGGGCGTGCTGTAAACAATCCACTCCTAGGCACAGTTTCAGTCACCAAGTTTATAAAAGCCTTTAAAAATGAAGAAATTTAGTCAAAATGATAAAATGTACCTAGAGTCACACAACTAGTAAGGCCAAGGCCTAGGTCCCTTCTCCACCAAAAGTTTCCACCATCTCCCCAAATAGCAGCACCAGCTGGGGACCAAATGTTCAACACTTGAGCCTGTGAGAACATTTCATATTCAAACCACAACACCAGGCATGGTCTGTCTGGTTCCTCTGCTCGGATCTCACAAGGCTGCGGCAACGTAGCTGTCAGGCAAGCTACTCGCCCTCTAGAACAGGGAAGGAAAAAGGCAGGATGGATGCTAATATGCAACCAAGTTCCAAGGGACATAATTTAGCTCAGTCCTTCTGGAAGCTCAGCAGTTCATGTTACATCTAAGGTTGTCCAGATTAGGGGTAAGGAAGCTGGAGCAGTGTTTTCTGTCCCTATCACCCACTGGGAAACTAGGCTGCCCCAAGAGGATATCAATTTCTACACTCTTCAGGCATCCACAGGCAAACAGGACACCGCAGCATAAGATCAGCTTTCTGACAGAGCAGTACCAGTGCTGGACATTAGGAATAAAACTCTTTGGGAGTGACATGACCAAAAATGGAAATGATGAGGTGTTGACATCACTTGCTACTGAACTTTTTGTAAAAGTTTTAAAATTACACCTTGCGAATTACATCACTTTACTGCTTTTTAAAGTCTATGAGTGTAATTACTCATTTGATGAAATACGTACTCCTCTGGCTTTGGCGATATGGTAGGCTAGTTAATATGGACTCTGTCCCCCACCCAAGACACACACAATCACTATAACATAATGACTGATAAATGAACATAGTACTAATGACAGGAAAATCCTCTTTCAAATCTATGGATGACACCTTGAGCTCTATTTGAACATGCATGAAGTCAAACAGAATCAGCACAGTAAGGCTCTGAGAACTGCTCGACAGCACAGATCAGAAACAGAAAGTACCTACGCTGTGAAAAGCAGATGAGCACTAGAGAATCTTTAAGAACTAAATCAACAAGGGAGCCAAGCTCAGGGAAACCAAGTCAGCATGTGTCAATCTAAGTCTAGTGGGACTGACTGCTTGTTTTTTAAGAATGAAGGAAAGAGAAAAGGGAAGGAGGAAGAAGGGAGGGAAAAAGGAACATGCTTCTCTAGAAGGATCTAGCAGAGCTGAGAATCTTGTAGAATATTCAAGATGGTCCAGATACAATCCAAAATTATGGCCGTACAAATAATTTAGATTTCTTTAGCAAAATCTAAAGAACCAAAGGGAAAAGGCAGTCAACACTGAGATACCAATATTGAGATGACCCAAACATGGAATTATCAGAGAAAAGAAGTTTATGACAACGGTTATGACCATGCTACATGAAGTAAGACCAAACAATCTAGAAACAGATGGAATGATGGTTTTCTCAGCAAGGAAAGGGAAGCCACAGTACTATAATTAATTTAAAAGGTTAGAACTGGAAAAAAATAACAGAAAATTGAATTTACAAGGGGGATTCAATAGCAGAAGGATATAAAAGAAGAACCAAGGAGCCTGAAAAAAGAGAGGAAGAGTCAGTCCAACCAGTAGACCCTGTCTAAACAGCAGAAGGGAGACGGAGTTAAACATCAGTATGAGCATCTTCAGATACCAGTGGAACAATGTCAAAAAATCCAACATTATCACATTGGAGTTAAAGAAAAAGAAGGAAACCAGGATGATAACAAAAAAATAACAGAAGAACTGGGCTGGAGAAATAGCTCAGCAGTTAATAGCACCGGCTGCTCTTGCAGAGGACCCGGATTCAGGCCCCAGCACCCACATGGTGGCTAACAACCATCTATAACTCCATTTCCAGGGGATTTGACACCCTCTTCTGACCTTCTGACCTCTGTGGTCATTGTAAAACATGGGTGTACTTACACACATGCAGCCAATAAACTCATACAAGAAATGAAAATAATAAATATTAGAAAATAACTGAAGAAATAATGGTTGAAAATGCCTAAAATTGGTCAACAGACAAAACTTTACAGATCCAAGAAACCTCAGTAAACCACAACAGGATAAACTTTTAAACTATTATTATTGTTATTATTATTATTGTATGTGTGTGTTTATGTATGATATGGGAGTGTATATGTCATGGCACATATATGGAGGTCAGAGGACAATGTTTCAGGCACAGTTGTCTTCTTCCGCTGTGGGTTCTGGAACTGGAACTCAGGACCTCAGGCTTCTGTAGCAAGCATTTTTAACAACTGATCCATTTTGACAGCCCGGAAGGAATCACTTCACATTTATTTATTTTATCTATGTGCGTATGTATGTATGGGTGGGGCAAACATGTTTTACAGTGCAAGTACAGAGGTCAGAGGACCACTTGTAGGAGTCTCTCTTCCATTAATGGGTCCCAGAGATCAAACTCAGGTCTTTGAGTTTGGTGGCAGGCACCTTTACCCACTGAGCCATCTCACTGGTCCTAAAATTTAAAGAACAAAAAAAGAAAAGAAAAAGAAAAAAGAAAAGAAGAGAAAAAAGAAAAGAAAAAAGGATAGCACTCGGGGAAGCCTAAACAGGAGGATCTCCACAAACTGGAGGATAACCTGAGCTATATAGGGAGTTCCAGACCAGTCTGGGTTAAAGACTGAAATCCTATCCAAAACAAAAATAAAAACAAACAAAACATACTAACTAGACATATCATAATGTAATTACTAGAAAATTAAACACAATTTTTGAAAATCTTGAAAGTAGCCAGAGGGAAAGTATATTATGTGTGGAGAGGGAGGGTTTGTAATCACTGCTTTTGATTTCTTGAGACAGGGTCTGACTGTAGCTCCAGCCAGTCTGGAACTTGTTATGTAGACTAAGCTCATCTCAATCTCACAGGGATCCGCCTGCCTCTGCCTCCTGAGCACTGGGATTGAGTGTGCCAGGATTGAGCACCGACACCCCCGCACTTACTGCATTTTTCTTGTCTGAGACTATGTAATCCAGAAGATAATAGGAATAGTACTTTTTAATTACCAGGAAAGAAGAAAACCTGTCAACCTAACCCCAGGCTAAAATTACCCACCAGGAGGCTGGAGAAATGGCTCAGCAGTTAAGAGCACTGACTTCTCTTGCAGAAGGCCTGGGTTTGAATTCCAGTACCCACATGGTGGCTAACAACCATCCGTAATTCCAGTTCCAGGGATCTGATGCCCTCTTCTGACCTCCATGGGCATTGCATGACATAGGTGCATTTACACACATGCAGGTAATACACTCATACATACAAAATAATAACAATAAATAAAATATTTTTTAAAAATAAGACAAAATTCTTCATGATCATAGATAAAAAACATTTAAAAAAACATTAACAAATCAACTTCATCTATATAATAATACTTCACAACTTGATAGGGTTTGTCCTAGAAATGCAAGGTAGTGTACAATTTAAAAATAATCAGTGTAGCCTACTATATTACAAACCAAACAAGAAATCTTCATTATTATACCAAATGATGTGGAAAAAGCATGTGAGAAAATTCAACATCCATTTATGATTATTTTTTAAATGAAAGGAAGAAACCTCTCTGCAAAGTAGAAAGAGAAAATATCTTCTTCGGTGTGAGGAAAGGCATCCACAAAGCTTCCAGCATGATGCCACGTGCCTGTAATCCCAGCATGCAAGAGGCTGTGACAGGAGGGATTGGGAGTTTAAGGCCAGTTTAAGCTACATAGTGGGTCCCTGTCTCAAAAATCTTTAAGAATGAAATTTGGGAACTGATATTACCCAATATTAAGTTGCTATAGTAATCAAGATATTGATAAAAAATGAAAAATTAGACACATAAAACTCTCAGAAATACATCAGCATAAATATGGTTGATGAATTGTTGTTTTGGTTTGGGTTTTTGTTTTGTTTTGTTTCTGAAACAGGATCCCCCTGTAGCCCCAGCTGACCTGGAACGCACTATATAGACCAGGCTGGCCTTGAACTCACAGAGATCTCCCTGCTCTGCCTCCCAAGTGCTGGCATTAAAGGCATACACCACCATATCTGGCTGGTTGATGACTTTCTGACAAGTATGCAAAGTCAATTAAATGTAGAAAGAACAGTCTTTTTAATTTTTTTATGTGTATGAGTGTTATGCCTGCATGTGTGTAAGTGCACCTGTGTT
>NW_008331662.1:1116771-1128985 GCF_000622305.1 Nannospalax galili
TTAAAAAATTATATGTGTATGAGTGTTATGTCTGCATGTATGTAAGTACACCATAGTGTATGAGTGTTATGCCTGCATGTATGTAAGTACACCTATATCGTGCAGTGCTTACAGAGGACAGAAGAGGACATCAGATCCCCTGGAACTGGAGTTACGGACAGTTCTTAGCTATGATGTGGGTACTGGGATTTGAACTCATGTCTTCTGCAAGAACAGCCAGTGTTCTTAACCAATGAGCCATCTCTCTAGCCCCAGAACAGTCTTTTTGAACAAATGGAACTGGAACAATTAGATCTCCACACGCAAAATATGAACTTCAACGTCCACTTGGTACTTATTATAAATGTTAGCATTAAATGAAATCAGTAGCCTAAATGTAAAATTCAGAAGACAACACAGGAAAAGATCTTTATGGCCTTAGGTTAGTCAAAGAGGTCTTAGTAAAATAATCCATTTTAAAAGTTTACATATTAGTCATACTTGGTGGCACATGCCTTAATCCCAGCACTCTGAAGGCAGAGCAGGCAGATCTCTGTAATCTGGTCTCATGGCAAGTTCCAGGCCAGCTGGGGCTACAGGGATGTTCTTTCTCAAAAAACAACAGCAAAAAAGGTCATATATTAGACTTCATTAAAACTAAGATACACTGTTCTATGAAAGACATCACAGAGCAAGAAAGGTATTTCTAAATCCTACATATGGCAAATGATTTGTTCACAGAATATATGAAAAATTACGCAAAATTCAGCAAAAAAATTACTCAGTTTTTTCCTTTTTGTGTTACTTGGGAGCTTATTTTTAATTTTTAATTTTTTTACTTTATGTAAAAACACAACTTGAAGGCCTGCCTGGGCTACACGGTGAATTTTAGGCAAGCCTAGTAACTTAGAAGACCCCGTCTCAAAGTACAGTGGAGGCTTGGGGCTGGGGGGAGGCTGGCACTTGTACAAGGCAAACCTGAAGACTTGAATTGGATCCCTGAATCCCACAAGGTGGCAGGAAAGAACCTACTCCCAAGACAAAACAAGCAAAAATAAATAAATAAATGAAATGTAAAGGGAGGAGTTGGGAGTGTAGCACAGCAATAGAGAGCTTGCTTAGCATATGTGAAGCCCCAGGTTCAATCCCCAGTTTTTTAAAAAAAACGATAGACACCAATAGTAATGATGAAGGTGGTAAGCAACTGGCACTCTGTGCACTGCTGATAGAAATGCACTTTGTGGGGGAGATGGCTCCATGGGTAAAGAGCTTCTTGCAGGATGACCTAAGTTCAGATTTGTGGCACCCTCGTTAAAAGCCGGACAAAGCAGTCAGTGCCTGTAACCCTGGTGCTAGGAGCTGGTGGGGGAGGGTAGAGACAGGCAGATCCAGAAAGTTTACTGGCCAGCCACTCTGTACAAGTTGGTGAGCTCCAGGTTAGTGGGAGATCCTGTCCCAAAATATAAGGTGGAGAGCATTTGTGGAGCACATTCAAAGTCAGCTTCTGGCTTCCTCACAGGTAGAAGCACCCATATGCATATATGGCATGCACACAAAAAGAGGAAAAAAGAAACACAATATGGTATGGCCACTTTGGAAAAATTTCACAGTTTTTATAGAATTAAACCTATATTCGTGGTAGGGTCCAGCCATCCCACATCCAGATACTTATGAAATGAAAACTTATGGTCACAGAAAAATCTGCACACAAATGTTTAGAAAGTCTGATTGCCAAGCATCGGACTCAGCAGAAGAAAGTCATCTTGCTCCAGGTTTCATCTGCTCCCGGGAGAAGGCTTGCATCCAGTGACTGGCCAGAGGGATTCAAAGATGTGCTCTCTTTGCTTCAAACAGACAATTCTGTCTGAATGCATAGGTACTCTGCAGGATCAGTTAAAATATCTGTTATAGGTGAATCACAGTTCCATTTTCCCTTCACCTTTCACAGGTGTGCTTACTGAAAAACCCAATAAAAAAGAACCACAGACAGATCTCAGCACATCAGAGCCTGTCTTCCTAGGAAACTCAGTCTTTCCCTCTAAGGAGGGCAAGAATAGGAAAAAGTTGATAACTTAAGCTTGATATCTGCCTTGAAACAGCACAGCAGAGTGTGTCAGTGGTTCTGTGAGTCCTTGGGAGGGCCACATCCTGTTGGTCCTGGGTGCTCCCTCTGGTCTTCTGGGCCCAACACAGCACAGTTCTCTCACTGAGCAACAGTGCAGACGAAGCTCCAGCACTGCAGCATTTTACCCAACTTTGTGTGTTTTATGACTGTTATTTTCCAAAGCTGTTCCTACCTCACCACAAGGCTTTATGGATTGTTATGTATTATAATTGTTCTATATGAGACAAGACTACTGTTTCTTCTCATTTATTGAAAGTTAAGTAGAAAAATAAACAAAAACAAGAAGGAAAGAAAGAAAGAAAGAAAGAAAGAAAGAAAGAAAGAAAGAAAGAAAGAAAGAAAGAAAGAAGCAAGAACATTTCCTATTTTCACAAGACCAAAGGGTTTTTTTCTCCTTTTGTATCAGGGTTTTTTTGTTTGTTTGTTTGTTTGTTGTTTGTTTTTTGAGACAGCGTCTCCCTGTAGCCCCAGTTGCCCTGGAATTCGATATGTAGACCAGGCTGCCCTTGATCTCATAGAGATCTGCCTGCCTCTGCCTCCCCCGAGGCCCAGTTGTATTACTATTTTTTTAATCTGAGTACAAAATAGTGGGTTTCCATATGGTACTCTGTGCCCCTTGGTCCTCCCTTGCCGGCCTCCCTCCCTCTGTCCCCGCTGGACAACTTTCTCTGCTTTTCAATGCCCTCTCTGCTTTCATGTCACATGTATTCTGCTGTTCTCTCTGACCAACAGGGTCTTTTTCTAACCTAATTTTCTTTATATTGGGCATTTGTGGTGATTTGAAAAAATAGCCCCTCCCAAAAACATTCTTCTAAGACATCAAAAGAAGTTTATGTTGCATTTCCCTCATCTCCTATTATTAAGAGTGTCATTGATTAGGAAGCCAAATGTTCCATGGCCCCAGTGTAGAAATTAATATTACCCTTCTGGCTACTTTAAAGAGACTCTCAACCATCCAAACTACAGAGTGAGGAATTCTCAAACTGGTGGGGAAACTGCCGGCTTACCACCTTACAAATCTGAAGAAGTCATAGCCTGCATAAATGACCAGAGGACAAATTCACCCTCTGCCTCTTCACCCTACTTAAGATGGTTACGGACAACAGAAATGGCCTGCTGGGTACAAAAATCCTCTTCCAGATTCTGGTGCGCACGTGTGCACACTCAGGCACGTTGATTCAAGTTCATGAGCCTGTGCCCAGTGGATTTTCAGAAGGCCGATGGTCCCTAAAAAGCTGCATAGAAAAATTGTGAAAAACTAAAAGTCTGCCACCAAGGACTAAACTTTTAGGGATTAACTAAAACTCTTTGCTTTCCAAATAGATTAAACATCAAGAAGAGAAGACAAGACCCCCCAATTTTTTTCTTCTTACAGTAAAACTTGTTGTTTAGTTCTTATTGTTCATGCTTTCCCACAGAGAATAAAATATGAAACCAAGGTCAATCTTAACTCAGAAAAAGAGCATTAAAGAACAGAAGAAAAAGGAATGAAGAGTTATTCAGTGGACAAAAGATTGAAACGCTTTGGTGGGATTTTCTTTCTGGAGGATGATTTAAACTATGGAAGCCTGAGGGAAAGAGTAAAAAGTCTTGGATAAGGCTAAGAATGCAAGAAAGACTTGGGCGAGCAAAGAGGAGCAGCTCTGCAGAGGCAGCCAGAGGCAGTTTCGGGATTGCCATCTGCTTCCTAGCACTGGGGCTACTGCAGTGATTGTTCCTAAGCCTGACGTTCAAAACACAAGGCCGTGTCACCAGATGAGGTTTGGATTAAGCCACATTAGGATCTGCCAACAGTGGTCAAATGACTGCATATAAAATATGCTCTGCCCAGATCTGTGTGTCTCACTGAAGAAAGGAAAGTGTACTCTTTTGCTTTCCAAGAGTTCTTTCTTATATAAAAAATATAAATGTATATGGAAAATGTACAAGATTTTTGCATCCAGTTAACAACTTGTAAATGCTCAGTATTTAAGGGAAATAGGAAAAAAAAAACAATGGAATGGAGGTGATTCCAATCAGAATATGTCCAGAATGAAGTAAAGAGCAGTGGGTGAGTACTACCTCAAAGAAATTAGTTTTTCACGTTTAATTTAAAAGTAGTAGGCGTCGTGATTCCGAGGAAAAGAATGTGAAGATGTAACAGACAAAAATATTGTCACTGTACAGAGTTCCAAGGTAGAATCGAGAAGAATGCTTGAGGTGAGCCTTACTGCTGTAGCTGCTAAGACTCATTCATTCTCTAAAAAAGAAAAGTACAGCTGAAAAGCTGGGTGTGGTGGCAGTGCTTATAATCCCAGCACTGGGGAGGCAAAGACCGGTGCATCTCTGGA
Organism: Nannospalax galili; assembly: GCF_000622305.1. Taxonomy (NCBI): domain Eukaryota; kingdom Metazoa; phylum Chordata; class Mammalia; order Rodentia; family Spalacidae; genus Nannospalax; species Nannospalax galili. The sequence continues at coordinate 1,121,206 of NW_008331662.1, forward strand.
GCTTGATGATCAGCCATCCCTGCTTTGGGCCAATGAGAAACCCTGCTTCAGAAAACAAGATGATGGGAGCTGGAGAGACGGCTCAGTGGTTAAGAGCACCGACTGCTCCTGCAAAGGACCCTGGTTCAGTTCCCAGCACACACGGTGGCTAACAACTGCCTGTAACTTCATTTCCAGGGAATCTGACGCCTTCTACTGGCCTCTGTGGGCATTGCATGCATGACTGCACTTAACATATATGCAAGAAGAACATTCATACACATAAAATAAAAACAAATAAATCCAATTTAAAAAACAAAAAACAAGGTGATGGCTCCCAAGGAAGGAATCTGCCCTCCACAGGCACATACATACAGGTACAGCCATGCAAACACCCCTGCCCACCCACAAGCACATGCACAAACAAAAGTGCAGCTAAAATGGGAGGCAGGGATCTGGAGAGATGGCTCAGTGGTTAAGAGCACTGGCCACTCTTGCAGAGGACCTGGTTCTATTCCCAGCACCCACATGGCAGTTAACAACCATCCATAACTCCAGTACCAGGGGATCCAATGCCCTCTTCTGACCTCCATGGGTCCTGCACAACAGGGGTGCACTTACTTATATGCAGGTAATATACTCATATACATAAAATAAAAATAATACATAAAACATAAAAAAGAAAATAAAAACAATAAATACAATTATTTTTAAAATAGGCATTAGTTTGAAAAATTAGCAAAGTGAATGAATAAATGAATTAACAGGAAATGGGTGTGATCACAGCTTTAGTAGGATTTAGGAGACTGGGCTCTAACAACTGTCAAGAATTATGAAAAGTATAAGGTTTGACCTTCCTGGAAATCTGACAAGTTAGCCTGCAAAACTCCTAAGCTCCTCTATCAGAGTTGAGAAGCCTCACACTGTGGCACAGCAAGCCACAGTGGCATCATTTCGGCTTCAGTCACCCTTACTCTCCAAACAGAAGGGCCCAGGTGAATCTGACACCTGCAGTAGGTTGGCAGCACAGCAGAGGAACACTGAGTTTAACAAAACCCAAATCTTTTATAATAAGCGGTCAGCAGACCTCCCTGAGCTTTGCTCTGGAGGGAAGCCATGGTTTTGTTATACTGGACAGTGAAGAACCCTGAATCCTTAGAAAGAACATAACAAAGAGTAGACTATGAAGGGCTTTCTGGCTGTATCTTTAAATCACTACATTCTCTTAAATTTGAGCATCTGTCAAACTGGTGATGGATCATGACGTCTATGGGAAACAAACGGTGTCATGTTTGTAAGACAGCAGTTGAAACAAGAAACAAGTCCTAGAGTAGGGAGGAGGGAGATAAGAATCTACTCAAATTACAAATTTCTATATATTTTTTTAAATCTTTTTTTTTTGCTATTTTTACCTCTTTATTCTATCACCAGGATCTAGCTCTTATACTATGTAGATAAGCACAGGGGGGTTTGTCTTACTTTGATTAGATCATAATGCAAGTTGATGTCTCATAGCATTTTTTTAAAGCAATATCTCCTGTCCAGACAGAGGGAAAAATTGATCCAGAGGCTGAGGAGAAAATTGTGTTGATCTCTACAGAGATCTATTATACTGAGGTTACCATCAGCTCCTTTCAGAGTCACAGAGTTCTTGTGGTTGAGTTGAAGAGCCAAAACCCTCTAATCTATGGCAGAACTCAATTTTCTCCCCCGATTTAGCCCTTTCTAACTTTCAGCTTTGTTGTTAATCAGTACCATGGTGATCAGAGCTGTATTTATGCAGATTGTTCAAGCAATGTACTAAATGAATAAAGTCAAAGTCAAGATACCAGGTGAGATTCTTTCACAGTACATACACCAGGTACAAAATAATAACAGGGGACTGGAGAGGTGGCTCAAGGGTTAAGAGCACTGGCTGCTCTTGCTGAGAACCTGGGTTTGGTTCCCAGAACTCACACATCAGCTAACAACCATCTGCAACTTCAGTTCCAGGGGATCTGATGCCCTCTTCTGACCTCCTCAGGCATTGCATGACATTGGTGTGCACTTACATGTATGCAGGCAATATACTCACATACATAAAATAAAAATAATAAAATACTTTTTCAAAAACAAAATAATAATGGCTGATTGCAGGTAGTCACACTGAGGGTAACAAAGAAGGGGAAGTTTCAAGAGAGACTTCTGAGCTAGGTTACTGGGAATGTAGTGACTATCATAGGTAGGAGATGTGGGGGGAATACTGACAAGTGTCTGGTTTGGAAAGTTTTTGTAGATAATGGAAGCGACTGACTTGTCTCAGATTTCCCAGGACTTTTTCAGCTTTAGCAGTGAATGTCCTGAGTCTTGGGAAATACCCTCTCCCATTTGAGCCCTATATGATAAGAAGAATAGTCATTTGCATTATAGGGTATGCTGGAGAGGAAACATGTCTGATATGGAAATGAATTCTGATCTGAGAATGTTGAATTTAAGATACTATGGAAAATACAAGGAGAAATGAATTGGAAATGTATTTTTAGAGCCCGGTGGAAAAGCAGGGGATGGATATGGAGAGCTGGCAGTCACCATGTAGAACCGATGTTGTGGAAGAAGGTGAGAGGTTCCTAGGGAGGCTGCCTAGACTCCAAAGAAAGAGAGATGAAGAATAGAGCTGAGGCTAAAATATAAAATCGAAAGGTGGGGATTGTGCACCTAGGGAAGAAGAAATTCCATCTAGAGAAGCGGAATCAACGTTCAGAAAAGTGGAAGAAATGAACAATGATTATCCCAGAAGCCAAAGAAAGAGGACATTTTAGAAGACCAGAGAAAGGGCAAAAAAGTCAAGTTCCACAGAGAGGAATCCACAGGATCTAGAAATTGGGTCTATTTCCTGCAGTGATGGCAAACGGGTGGTTTTAGGAGTAAGTGCCACAGGCCCATTCCCAGTTAACAGAGAGGATCATGGCCAACAGACTCCTGCCCATCTGACCCTCTGAGAGCTGAGGCAGAAAGACCATGAATCATCACGTCCAACCTAGACTCAATTCACAGGCCCTGAGAAGCTATTTAACCTTCACTGACAGTTTATTTTGAAAACAACTAGCTTTTTTTTTTAAAGAAAAAATATTAAGTGCAGAATACCTTCTGTGCTTTATTGCATCTACTCCTTATCAAAACCTAGTGAGGAACTTCCACAGAGATTTTTCATTTTGTTCCTGTTCAATTTCTCTCATTTAAGAAAAATTCATAATGATAAAGTCAGTTTTCTTCAACACTCTATATTCTTATACTATTCCCCCTCCCCAGCCTTTGAGGTTGTTCAGTGTCTTTGCATCGTGAGTCTCTACTGCCTGGTTTGATCCCTGAGAGTCAAATTTATTATTTTTTCTAATGTATGAGGGTGTCCTACGTTGTGCTATAATTTTCTGAGGTATAACAACACCAACCCCTTCATGCTAACTACCAAGTTAAGGAAGTAGATGCTTCAATTCCTTCTCAAAGAATGCTTAATTGAGCATTCAAGTATTTATAGCTCTGCAATATTATCCTTGGAACGTCTGGAGTAGAACAGTTTGATCATTGTTTTGTCTACCTGTTAATTGACAAATTTCTGGATACCAGAAAGCAAGTGTCATACTCTTCTCCCCCTCTATAACTTGTAACAGATTGTGGATACCATAGGCATTTACTAATGTTTAATAACTAAATCTTAGTACTCAGAAACAAAGCAATGAGCAGTGTGTGTGTGTGTGTGTGTGTGTGTGTGTGTGTGTGTGTGCTTTGCATGTGCATTTGTGCATGTGCACAGGTATACATGGAGGGCAGAGGTCTCTATTGTATTCCTGGATGGAATATCACTATTAGCCAAGTTACTCTGAGTACTTCTCACCAAATCATTTCATTATCCACAGAATTAATTCATACACTGGGCAAAGACGGAAGAGCTCGGTAACAGAAATGTACCATATGTGGTAGCACTTATAAAACATCAAATGAATAAATGCCCACAAGGTGATCTGGTGTCACCACAAGAACCTTATTAGAAAAATTATTACAAACTTAATTTTCTACAGTTAGATGAACGTATGCATTCATTTTCCTTGTGATATCGGTAGTAGCTGTAATACTACATTCCCGACTTACTAAAAGCTAAAACTCTCAGACTCGGTACATATATAAGCAACTAATGAAAACAGACTCCATTTTTCTCTCCCTGCATTACTCATATTGAAAAAAAATCCAGAGTTATCAATTCTTCTGCAAGACATGCAAGTCTAGACTTGTATAACTATGATGTCTGCTAACTGGCCGTAGCCTAGTATTTTCACACTTTTTTTTGTACTAAATGGTTAGAACCGATCACTCCACTAGAAGCTGTCAGTGAGACATCTTAATTTAAAAATCACAATAAGATATGCAGCAATAGGATTGAAATTTTAAAATATCCTACTTCCATACTTTTCAGTAAACTCTCACAGATAGATGTCATTCATCTGCCCTTTGTACAATTGCACATATATAAATGCCTGTTAAGATTGCTGAAAATTCTTTATTCCGTTTGTTAAGCGTAACTAGTACATTTCTGTTCTGCACAACTCTTTGGATAATTAACTGAATTTTTAGAAAGCATTTTAGATTACTCATCTAACTTGGTAAAAAGCAGTTTGCTGAAGAAAAGTATGGGGTGGAGGAAGGAAAACACCAAGCTTTGCTAATAAATAGTTCTCAGAAATATCAGCTCCCAATTTACTACTTGTACACAATGGGCCAGTTGGAACTTGTATAGTGATCCAATTTGCCACAGCTCTTGTTTTTAGTCTTTGTGAAGATGCTGTGTGAGCACAGTGGGGGCCGCTCCAGCGTATCCCCTGAGTCCATCAGTGGGCTTTTGTTTCCTGCTGGTCAAAAATATCAGGTGGCTTCGGGAGTCTAATTATCAATGAAAAATTAAATTCAATACAGAAATAGAGCCACAAGCACCCTCTCCTTGCCCCTTCTGTGCCCTCACCACCCCAGGCATGTGATGGAGTATCAAGTTATTCCTTAGGATTTCAAAGAGATAGCAAAAAAAAAAAAAGGCACAGAACTAGAGAGACAACCAGAAGAATCTGTCTTTACTTACACACCTTCTTTTTTTTCTTGGAGGACTAATCTAATTACCATGGATGTTCTGGAAATTAGCAAACTGTAGGAGTTTCTTCTAAGAAGTGTTAGGCCAACATTGCCTCATAAAATTTCCTAGCCATAGTTTCCACCAGAAATTCAATAGACAAAGAAATTAAAGAACACATATGGTATTGCCATCATCTTGGTTTGCCTGATGATATGCCCTTTTCTAATGCAGGGAAAGTGTTCTTACTGTTGGTTGAAGTGTGCTCATCTCTGCTGAATTTAGTTCAGGTAGTGGGGAAAACATGAAGTTGGAAATGCTAGTAAGCACCACTTAATTCAGGCTTTCAAAATAAATATAGACTCCTTGCTTCACATTCTAAGTCATAAAATAGAATTTGATGCCATAGCAATATTGCAGTCGGGGACAGCACAGCATCGGTTTTCTACACGTTCTCCTTTAATTCTTGTCTTCCAAAAGAACAATGTGTTTCACTAATAAACAGTAGAAGCAAAATCCTCTCTTAAAATAATCCACTCTTAACAATCTTTCCTATGAGATGTCCATCCCTCAAAAAGAAATAGTGAAGTGAAAATTAATCAAGGCAAACTTTTTCATGACGCTCAAACACTCCAGATATGACGGCATCATGCATCAGTTGATTTTCACATGTATTTATTTATGGGCTGGGGAGCTTGTGTGTCACAGCATACATGTGGAGGTGGGGACAACTAGAGAAATCAGTTCTCTCATCCTATTATGTGGATTCCAGGGACTGAACTCAGGTCACCAGGCTTGGAGGCAAGCATCATGTCACCAACCACATACACCAGCTTTTCAACTTCATCATAAGTAATAAAGCTAATTAACAAATACCATTGAATGTGACATGTTCTTCCACATGAGAGACTATCAACAATTGATATCAACCTTGGATTAAATATCTGTAGAGCTTAGTTAACCATGAAATGCAGTCTTATCCATGGGTTCAAAGATATAAAAAGTCTTGAATGCACATTACATGATACCTTGGACTAGAAACTCCTCCAGTGCTCCAAAATCCTTAGGAAACCAGTGCTATAAACGCCTGATCCTGTTTTTAAAGTCACGAAAGGCTGGAGAAATGGCTCAATGGTTAAGAGTACGAGCTGCTCTTGCAGAGGACCTGGGTTCGGTTCCCGGCATCCACATGGTGGTTGACAGCCATTAGTAGCTCTAGTTCCAGGGAGTCCAACACTCTCTTCTGGCCCTTTTATGGCTTCCCTAGGCATTGCAGGCATGGGTGCACTTACATATATGCAGCAAAATACTCATGAATGTAAAATAAAAATTAATTAAAAATTTTAGCCACAAAAGATATTTTCATTTGAAATATAAGGTAGAGGTAAACATTTTATGCAAATGCATTTCAGGTTTTCTGGTCTGGACACCCACCCACCTAGAAACTTCTAAAAATAGAAGCTGGTCATGATACTTAAAATTGCAGCATTCACTTGATATTATAAATTATTAAAAGACTTAATGGACAATGCATTAGAAAGAAAATGGGCAAATTACAGAATAATTTAACGTTGCAAAGAAACAAAGTAACTTGCAGGACATTAAACACTCTATTTTGACATGGAATGCCTGAAGCTGAAGCAATTAAAGCTGCAAAATATTGCTGGCTGACATGATGCATATGTAAATTTGTCATTCATTGGCAAAAGGTTTGTACCAATCGCTAGGACTATTCATAGTACAACAATCCATGTAGCATCAAATGCTTTTAGTAAAGTCCTATAACAGAGCACTTATGTATCATTTAGGCATTTGATCATTATCCATAGTCAATTTTGGGGGGTTTAATGAAAGAGTCCTCTATGGAAATGGCTTTAAGATTGAGGATTAGTTTTTGACACATTATGAGTATGTGTTTGCTTCTTAGAGGTAAAATGTCATTTTTAACACTCCTCAGCTGTAAAGGAAAATACATGTTAGAACTTGAAATTGTATTTCAGTTAGTTATGGTTTTTTTAGGGCCCCTCAAAAGGCCTACCTTTGAGTATTTTATCTAACTCTACCCTCTGGAAACAGAGTCTACCGGAACCATACTGAATTCTAGCCAGTGACCTGATTTATCCCAGCTTAGAAAGAGTGGTATTCTCCCTCAGGAGGTGGGAGTGAAATAACACAGTAATCCCCCAAATGCACTGTTGCTATGGAGGAGAAGGAGATGCCTGCTGAGACTCAAAGTCACAAAATATTTGGGTAGTTGAGAAAAACATAGGCCTTCCCTCCACTGCCAACTCCTGAAGACTCCGTTTCCCAGGACTTCAGGGTTGTTTGGCTTTGCCAAGAAATGCCGGATAGAACCCAAACAGAAGCTGTGTGGAAAGAAGACATTCTTTAATATTCATCCATCAAAGCTCTTCAATTATCCTTTCAGATTAGATGAACCAACAGTAAACTAGGAGCTAAGAGGGCATTTTAATAAATACCAAACATGACTTCATAATAGAATAAATAATCAAAATAGTTGTTGAATGCTAACTCCTACGTTTAAGACATTTCACCAATGAGGTTAATTAACTTTCCCAAAGCCTATGAATGAATATGAATAAAAGAATCAATCTCAATATCTCTCTCTCCTCTCTCTCTCTCTCTCTCTCTCTCTCTCTCTCTCTCTCACACACACACACACACACACACACACACACACATGATCAC
>NW_008331662.1:1129001-1159001 GCF_000622305.1 Nannospalax galili
CATCTCTCCCTGCCTCATAGCTCCACAGCTGCTAAAATCATGTATTCAGTCCTAGCCTGTTTCGGGAAAGATTGAGTGAATCTCTAGCCTTGTGTTCTGAACAAAGCCATCACTAACTACAGGATCCATGTGGTAATTAAAAAGCTAGACAGGAAACTCCTGACCTGCCAAACATTTAATGTTATACATAAGTTTTGTGTTGATAATCCAATCCAATCAGCCTAAGCACTGTGCTAAAACTAAATAAACTCAAATGAATTCAACATTTAAATTTATACATGCAGATGCCTGTAGTGAAAAGAAATCCCTGTTTTGGAAAACAATACTGAGAGTTTCCTGCACAGCCTGCAAAATAAGGATATTACCTCGTGAGGGCTCCATGAACAGTTGTTTAGCATCTCTGAGAAGCATCGTAGGAAGTTTTAAATGTATATTACATGTCCTTAAAAAGAGAAAAATAGACAAGTATTCCAATAACAAACACAGAAAATCACGGAAGTATAACCTGAGGTTTAACGGATAAAAGATGAGAGTGGAAGAATGGGAAGAAAAAGGAAAGATGAAGCAGAAGGCAGGTCATGGTGAGGCTCCCCATTAATCCAGCACTCGGGAGGCAGAGGCAGGCAAATCTCTGTGAGATCGAGGCCAGCCTGATCTACCTATGGAGTTCCAGGCCTGCTGAAGCTACTGGGAGACCCCGTCTCAAAAGAACCAAAAGAAAAGATAAAAAATAAAGCAGCAAAGGACATGACACAGGGAGTAAGAAGTGGCAGGATGACCCAGAATTTGCTCAGGTACACCTGGTGTATTCATGCTGTAATTGGTCTGTCAGTCTGTCTACCTAGTCGTACATCCATCTATCCATCCTCTCTTACTGCTCACAATTAACAATTTCACCATGACTTTGGAAATGCTTCTCTCTCCTACCACTTTCTAGAACACTGATACGAACAAACATTTTAGAATCGACCTCATTCTTAGAGTTATGATAGTTTAGAAAAGGGACAGTAAGTCTTACTTACACCTCAGAAATATAGTTTTCAGTTGAGAAAATGATCACATATTTCAATGTTTCAAAAGCAATGAATATGACTCATAGCAATGCTGCAAAGTTAATATAAATAGATTCCAGAAGGCCTAAGAAAAGATAATTCGGAAATTATCTCCACTTTCGGACACTCATCACCATTGCTCTTTTTATTCTAGAAGCTTAAAAAATACTCTAATGTTCTTTCTCCTAAGCCTTGATGTAGTAGCAAAGCTGAGATGTGGTCGGCTTTGTTATAAGCATGTTGTATCTGTGAAGCACAATATTAATCCCACTTGTACCATAAAAAGTATGAGCCTCTTGAGCCTAACTCCCCTGTGAATTATGAATCACAGTACTACTTTGGGGACAATCATTGTGTCTCTAAGATTCCTGCTTTGTTCCTTTAAGTTTTCCCTCAAATATCTTGATAGCTAAACTATCGAAGAAATTTGAAGTCCCCCTGAAATATCTTAGCATAGTTTTTCCAAATCTCTACACTTTCCGTCTCTACCAGTTATGTAGTACAAAAACTAGGATCACCAGATAAAATATTAGCTTTATTTTATCCTTTAGGAGGAAAAGCCATTTATTACAGTCATATTCTTTTGGTAAGTAGTTAAAATATCCAATTAATAGGTTTTTAACCATCAGACAGAATTTGTTATGAGAATAATGAAAACGTGTTGTTGTTGCGTTCTTAGTCCCTTGTGTGTGTTTGAGATGCAATTCATTATAACTTATTTTAACTGTTCTGTTTTCTAAGTCTTCATATTTTCACATCTTTTCAACAAAATAATAATAATACATAAATAATATTTGGCAAGACTTCACAGATTTTTTTCTTTATTGGTACGCCTCTGTTCTCCGAACCTCTCAAAGCACGGGTGTTGTATGATACAAAGAGAGTCCAAATGTGAGATTCTTGCATGAAAAAAAGCATCCATTTCTCTCTTCTGTTGCACACATCATGGATTCCATTTACAATGCATTAAGAAATACCGAATACGGATTCTGAGCTTAAACATCATGCCAAATACTTCTAGTGAAAAATAGTTGCTAAGTGTGTCTTCATTTTGAAAGACCCTGCTTTCATTAACAGTATCTTCCAACAGCCTTGTTTTAATCATATTACTATTAGCCATGAAATTTAGCTGTGTCTGTTTACTCTTTGAATTATACCTATTAAATTACTAACTCATACCAGGCATGGTGGCACACACCTGTAGTCCCAGCAGTTGGGAGGCAAAGGCAGGTGGATCTCTGTGAGTTTGAGGCCAGCCTGGTCTATATAGTAAGTTCCAGGACAGCTAGGGCCACAGGGAGACCCTGTTTCAAAAAGCTCCCCAAAAAAACAAAAATAAAAGTAAATTACCAACTCATTTATTTCCTCAGTTGTCATTACCCTGTTAGGAATATTGTTAATAAGCTAACGGTCTTGATATTCCCTTTCTAGGCCTATGTTCCCTGAATTTACTTACCAATGCAATTTAGAATATAGACACCAATGGAAATCAGACACCTGCTCACTCCTTATTAAAAATGCACATTTTAGAAAGGAAAAAAAACAACTCGGAAGAAGCATATTCCGTTATTTCTCTATGTATAACAAAATCAAACCAGTCACATCATCTCGTCCCATGGAAAAAAAGCTGACTTTAATTGAAAAGGAGACCAGCACACACAATTGTAAGCAACATCACAAAATGAATGAATTGTATTAACTGCCACTCTTTCCATTAAAGTCTATTGCATAAAACCAACTGAAAGTTAAAATTAATTTTTAAAGTTTTTACAACATCTTCACCATGATCAATGTTGGTAGTAAATACACATTTTACCCCTTGGGTTTTCAGCCTGATGTGCCAGGTAACTGGACTACAATGGAACAACACATATGGCTCTTCCCACCAAGGAATGCACGTCACCCTGTGAACATCATTTGCTTATGCTGCTTTTTACTCATCAATGATTTTATGTTCAAATATATGAACTTTTTTGAGTACTTACCTTTTTTTAATTTTATTTATTTTATATGTATGCATGTATTGCCTGCATGTACATAAGTGTACCCATGTCATGCAATGCCAGTGGAGGACAGAAGTAGCTGTTGGATCTCCCGGAACTGGAGTTACGGACAGTTGTTAACTGCCATGTGGGTGCTGGGATTCAAACCTGGGTCTTCTGTAAGAACAGTCAGTGTTCTTAACTGCTGAGCCATGTCTCCAGCCCTTGAATACCTACCTTTTTTGGCTAACTGACCTAGAGATTAGGGACCCCAAAAAATACATGCATATCATTACATATGTATATATATTATTACATATTGAAGATAATGTTAGGAGTTAATTCAATGGTTGTTATCAAAAGTATTTATAACATAATGTTCCTGTTATGAATCTAGAATTCAGAAACCAGCAAGAAAGAGAGAATGAGCATGACATTTTTTAAATAAATAGACTTTCAATGTTTTATTTCATTGTTCCCTGACCTATCCATAAGAAATATTTCTCATCTTGCTAAAGAAAACTACCATTAAGTACTTTCAAACATAAAGACTAATGTCTCTTTTCCTAAAATGAGATAGGAAAGGAAATCTCAAGGGTAAAACTATCAGCTGAAAACTTAGTAGAGACAAATGTTTATGTGCGTACTCTGTATTCATGGTAAGCAGAAAGCATTTAATGAGGAACTATTCAAAGTTTTGCAAATACTAATGTCAAGATGTAGACAATTCCTAAAATGATTCAGAGTTACCTACGACAGACCCTAACACAGTTTTTCAAGAAACTGGAATTCAGACAAGTGCGGTGGCACACTCCTTGAGTCACAGCACTCCGAAGGGAGAAGTAGGCGAATCTTTTTTAGTTTGAGCCTAGCCTGGTCTCCATAGCAAGTTCCAGCAGGTCAGGGATTCATAGTGATATTCTGCTTCAAAAAAAAGCAAAAACAAAACCCTGGAATTCATACAATACTGAATCAGATTCTTTTTTTATTTTATTTTTTTAATATTTTATTATTTTTAATTATGTGTATGAGCGTACTGCCTGCATGTAAGTGAGTGCACCCATATCATGCAATGCCATGGAGGTCAGAAGAGAGCTTCATATTCCTCTGGAACTGGAGTTAAGGATGGTTCACAGCCGCCATGTGGGTGCTGGGAATCAAACCCAGGTCCTCTGCAAGAGCAATCAGTGTTCTCAACCATTGAGCCATCTCTCCAGCCCCCCCAAATTAGATTCTTAACTATGTCAGATACACAAATTCACTTTCATATAGCTATAAATGAGCTAATTTTGGTGGGCTGTGAACCAGTCACAGCACTTAATGCTAGGAAATACAGAGTAGAAAGAAAGAGATCGCTAATTACAGTTGTCAAAGTTTCCTACGGATATGACCAAAGTTACCATTAAGCACTAGGAGTAGTCATCTTTCCTGAAACTGGTGTCACAGGCACACAAAATTAAGCCATCTCACAAATTCAAGTCCTTCAAAAATATCCTTTCACCCATGCTATTGTTCTTAGAGCAATCTTGAGAGAAGCTCCAACTCCACTCCACTTTTAGACTACTGTCACTCTACAATATTCCAGGTGAAAGATAACTTTTGTCTATGAAGAAGAAAAACAGTGTATATGTGCATTTCCAGATTTTAGCTAAATAAATACAAGTGATCCTATCTTTTGAGTGACAGGGACCTGAGCCAAAGGAAAGTAGGGAAACAGATCAATAAATGTGTTGCTGAGGGACAAGACTAAACATTTCTTTTATAGGCCAATAGTTCTGTGTTTTTAAGGACTGGTCTCTGTTGTTTTAAAGAATGTGGTCTGGCTATATATTCCAAACCAAGAAACAAGAATTTTGATCCAGGCATAATTATAGAACAACATGAAAAAAGAAAATTCATTTCATCTACTTGGAAAATGTCAAATATGTCTTTGCCTTTCTAAACACTCATGACCCATATCTAGAATATCAAGACAGAGCATTAAAAGGGTGATTATGAATCTTCTGTGCATATAAAATATTCTGTAATCAATAGAATAGAACCTTTAACCTCCAAAAAATGAACTTTTTAAAATGCATAATTCTTACTGTTCTAACAGAAGTATCTAGAACCAAAAGACTGACAATGGAGGAAATGGGGGGGGTTGTGTTGTTTTTGACATCACAGCATTATGTCCCTTTGAACTGATAAACCCAAGACGTTATCTTCTTGTTATTCTGATATTGAAATGTAGAGAAACGTCTTTTATTATGAGCTTCTAATGTAAAGTTCATTATGATACAATGAAAGATATATACTCTAGATTATAAAAACTATTTGATCTTCCAAATACCCCAAACCATATTGGAGAGTGCCTCATTACAGATTCTTACTGGTTTTTTTCCAGTCATCACATCATAGTGATGAACTAATATTTCAAAATCATTCATATAACTCCAAATAGAATTTTCAAATCAGAATTCCATGAAGGAATCAGCCCCAGAGCATTGTAGCATTTTTTTTAACATTTAAAGAGCTGTGAAATTTTCTTGGACATTGAAATCCTTTATATTCATCAGGGCCTTGTATGGATATTTATATAGGATAATAAGGGTAAGTGCAGACACACAAATCAGTACAAATTTGTCTATATGGATGAAGAGATGCTTCTGTTTGCATATGGATATTCATGAAAATTAGGGGAAAAGTCAAAACTAAATAAATATTTAATATTTCAGCACCTGTCATATAGGTTTTTTGTATGTGTGTGCATTACTAATATTGACTAGCAGTAGCTCTGCTACCCTAACCAACTTCATTAAAGAATAAAAGAAAAGTAATAAGTCATTTCACACTCTGTCTGACCATTATACAATAATAGCAAGATTTCATGCAAGGGTACAACATTATGCCCATCTGCAATCACAGTCTCTTTGCAAAAATCTCAATTCACACTTCACATGCAGCTAACCTTGTTACCATCCCTTCCTAAATCCATCAGTGTTGCAGCTGCACGTCTTCACAGCCCAACATCTTAAAATTCATCACTTTGGCACCTTAGCATCACTATAGGTCAAGATAAAGAATCCAACCAAGAATAATTAAAGGGCACCCAGATGTTAGTTTACTTATCTTAAGCCTTTCCTTTAACATATTTGAATTGCCTGTGTGTACTCTTTCTTTCATATTTTTAAGATATGTGCAAGGTGATTATTTTAAGGGGATGAGACCTGGAACAATACATTTCAGACTCTTTTTTTTTTTTTTTTTTTACAAGTGTAGTTCTTTGTAGTTGAAATTTGAACAAGAGGCGTGATAATGAGTAGGTTGAGGGAAGGAAAGGTGTTATCTCATTAAGGTAATTACTAAGACATCCCCACCATTATATCGGTTTGAAAATGTGGCAATTAAAGCACCCTACATGGGCTTCTGAAGACAAGAGAACAAGACAGTTCGCTTGGAACTTCTATGGTGCGGTTAATGTGTGTCATGTAAATGAAAGGGTAGACTATTGCTATTTAATTCTTTTCCTCGATCCCCCACCCCCATCCTCAACTTTCTTTGTGGGTTACGGTTCCTTATTTCTTCTCCTTAACCTGAATTTAGTTCTCATGAAGGGTGTTAGATAGACAGCCCTGGAAACCAAAGCCTTTTATAGACCCATAGAAAAGTCAAAACACACACACACACACACACACACACACACACACACAAAGTAGGACACACTGGGCAGGTGAGACACTACCTATGTCAGAAGATACCTGACCATCTTTTTTTGTCTGTAGTCAGGAAAGACTCCTGCTCTGTTGAGGAGGCAGACAATCAAGGTCAAAGCCATGAAGGCCTGAAAACACGTTCGTTCGTTCGTTTGTTTGTTTTTAATGGGAAGCACAATTTTTAGTTTACTTAGTCTTCATTCACTTCAGCTAAGTTTGCACCATACACTGAAATCCCCATCCTCAGTCAGCTATTCAGCTCCCTTCTGGTCCTTTTCATTTTGCTCTTGCCTTTGCATTGTTTTCACTGGCCTAATCAAGATCAATAAAAAGGTGATACACCAATTGAGACATAAAAACCACTCTCAAGATGCTTGCTTTCAGTGCCTGACTAGCATGCACAAGGTCCTGGGTTCAATCCCCAGTATCATTTAAAAGGATATCTTGTTTTTATGCTCATTAAAATATTATTTATCTCAAATTAAGAAAAACAATCTAGGGACTGGAGAGATGACTCCGCAGTTAAGAGTATGCACTGCTCTTCCAGAGCACCCAAATTCAGATTCCAGCATCTAAGCCAGGTGTCTCACAACTGCCTGAATCTAATGTCTCTATCTTCCTTGGGCACTTGGGATCGTGTGCACATACCCATACACAAATATACACATAATTTAAAATGACAAAAGTAAACCTTTTTTTAAAAAAAAGAAATTTTTTTGTCTTTTTGTTGATTGTTTTTTGACAGGGTCTCCCTAGTTACAGCCCATCTGGAAGCCACAATGTGAACCTCAATCTTGCAGAGATCCACCTGCCTCTGCCTCCCAAGGGCTGGGAAGAAAGAAAATTTAGTATTGGTAAGCTGGTTCATCAGATAAAGGCACATGCCACCAAGTCTGATGACATAAGTTCAATTCCTAGGACCTACATGGTAGAAGAGAACAGACTCAGGCAAGTTGTCTTCTGATCTCCACAAGTGTACTATGTTACATGTGTACACACACACAAAAAAAAAACATAATAAAATTTTAAAAGGAAAAGAAAAAAATTTAAATGTCCAGCAGTGGAGTTGGAGGTGTAGCTCAGTGGTGGAACACTTACCTAGCATGTTCAAGGTGGAATCCTCAATACAATAAAAACTAAAATAATGCCCATCAATGGAAGAATAGTTGGCTCAAATTCACGGGAGTGAATATTATGTATCAAATACCATATATACAAAGAGTTTTAAAGAATATAGAGGTGGGACTAGAGAGATGGCTTAAGCAGTTAAGAGCACTTGCTGCTCTTGCAGAGGACCTGGGTTCCATTTCCAGCACCCACATGGCAGCTAACAACCAGACTCCAGGTCCAGGGGATCTGATGCACTCTTGTGACATCTGAGGGCATTGCATGACACAGGCACACTTAGATATATACAGGCAATACACTCATACACATAAAATAAAAATAATAAATACATTTTAAAAAATAAAATAAGACCGGGCATGGTGGCGCACGCCTTTAATCCCAGCACTTGGGAGGCAGAGTCAGGCGGATCTCTGTTCAAGGTCTACATAGTGAGTTCCAGGACAGCTGGGGCTACAGGGAGACCCTGTCTCAAAAAGACAATAAATGAAAGAAAGAAAGAAAGAAAGAAAGAAAGAAAGAAAGAAAGAAAGAAAGAAAGAAAGAAAGAATATAGAGGCCCTAGAGAGATGACTTAACAGTCAAGAGCACTGATTGTTCTTGCAGAAGACCTGGGTTCAGTTCCCAGTACCCCACCTAGTGATTAACAACTGTCTGTAACTCCAGCACCAGGGGATTCATCGCCCCCTTTTGGCCTTTGTGGTTATTGTACTCACATGGTGAACTTATTATACATGCAGGCAAAACATTCGTACACATAAAATAAAAATAAAATCAAAAAAGTTTCCTCAAGAATATAGAGAAATACTGGTAGTGCATTGACAAAGCAGAGGAAATACACACAACTGTATAAAATATACAGAAAATAGAATCTAGAAGTAATAAGCCAAATGTTAGTAGTACTTTCTTTGAGTATCACACTCTTTTTCAGTATTCCATGGATTTTCCATAGAAAGCATGCATTACTTTTGCAATAGGAAAGTTATATTATTAATTTTATGCCAAGTCTCCATTTCTTTTGTAGCCAGGGTTAGTCACATAGAGCAACATCATTAAAACTGAAGGTCAAGGATCATCTGAAAATGCTGTGATCCTGTAATTTCTTCTTCTCTTCCTTTTCCTTCTCTATCCTTACAGAGGGAAAAAAAGTGGAGGGGAGGATGTGGTTGAAAGGAGGAAACTACTAAGGAAATAAGTTGTAGAAAGAACTGATGCTTCCACTAGGTACTTAACCAGATTGTCTTTAAGATTCTCTCCAATTCTGAGTTGGGTCAAGATCAGTTCTGTTTAAAATCCAATATATTGGAAACACCCTCTTGCCAAATCTCTGAGCAGAACAAAATAATGGTCATGAACCCCAAGGGATGATCTGATTCATAGAAGAAAAAAAAAAACTATAAAACATATTGCCAAATAAAGAGAATCCTTCCTGAACTGCTGGAGGGAGGGGATCATGTTTTGATTAGTTACTGAGTTTTTGTTTTGTTTGTTGCTTTTATGTTTTTTTAAGACAGGGTTTCCCTGTAGCCAAAGCTGACCTGGAACTCAGTATGTAGCCCAGGCTGGCATTTGCCTACCTCTGCCTCCTGAGTGCTGGGATTGCACATGGTCTTAGTTACTGATTAAAAAAAAAAGAAAGAAAGAAAGAAAAAGAAAAAAAACAATCTTACTCCAAAGTATTACTTCATAATGAAGTCCAGGGGCTGGAGCGATGGCTCAGCAGTTAAGAGTTCTTGCAGGAGATCTGGGTTTGAAACCAAGCACCCACATGGCAGCTAACAATTGTCCATAACTCCAGTTCTAAGAGATCCAACACCCTCTTCTGGCCTTTCACTCACACTGTACAACACTAGTGCACTTACTACGTGCAGGCAAAACACACTCATAAAATAAAAATGAATATTTTTTAAGCGAAGTCCAATATACTTTCAAGTTTAGTTACTCTTTTTAGTTTCTTGATTTTGCTTGGCTTTTATTAACATTCTTCTGCAGGGATGTTAAGCCTGTCACCTTTGCTCCCAGAAAAACACCCCAGACATCTGTAATAGCAAAGTAAAAATTAAACGAACAGAAATAAGAAGGGAGTAGAAAGCAAAACAGACCTGTTGAACCTCATTTTTCTGATCTACTGGTGGGCTGGAAGCCATCCACTTCCAAATCCACTGGTCTGGATTTTTCCTCAGCTCTCTGGCTACCATAGCCATTCTCAGGTCCAGGAATGAAACCAGTGGTTTCCTGAAGGAGGTGGGAAGAGCTGAATGCTTACATAAATTCTAATCAAATTCCACCCTAATAAATGTCTTTGAGGGCATTTGTAGAAATAATTATGTCTTCTTCGGGACTGAAGCAATAAGGGATTTTAACCAAAATAAGAGAGGGGTAAGAAAGAAGAAAAGGGACACCTTTAATCCCAGGCAGAGGAAGGAGGACCTCTGTAAGATCCAGTCCAGCCTGGTCTACATAGTAAGTTCCAGGCCAGCTGGGGCTACAAGGAGATCCTGTCTCAAAAAGACCAAGAAAAAAAGTGAGAGAGAGAAAGAAAGAAGAAACAATGAATGAAAGTTTGGGCCTAAGTTTCTACACAAAAGCACATCTGGGTAGCCTCTGCCCTGCTAAAAGAAAAGGAAGTGAAGAAAAAGGGTCCCAGTCACTGCTCTCAAAGGCTTCTCTCCTGCATTCTGATTGGCCATTGGTAAGGGCAAAGCATAACCATAGGACACAGATGGATAGAGCTGGTGGAGGTAGAAAGAATCTGCTTTCTGTGGTCAGTTCTAATGCAAATCTAGAGATTCATGGGAAAGTCTAAAATGTGAGCTGTCAGGAACTTCTAAGGCAAAGAAAAAAAGCGAAAGGGGCTTTATGTGACTTTGGGGGCCAATCTATCACTGCATAGCAATGAAACATTACGTGTCTTTAATCTCAAATGAGCAAATTCAATGTTAACACCTCAGTATGTTCAATCAAGGCCAGTGTGGACATAGATGTCCCTTTTAAAATCTTGATTTAATGGCAATAACTTGGCAAGCTTCTATTAATAAAACTATTTATAGAAAATAGGACCCATTAGCTGGGTGTGGTGGCACACACAGGTGAATCTCTGTGAGTTCAGGCCAGCATGTTCTACATAGCGAGTTCCAGGCCAGCTGGGGCTACAAGGAGACCCTGTCTTGATTTTTAGAAAAAGAAGAAGAAAAGAAAGAAAACAGGACCCATGTGTAAGAAAGCAACGCTTTAAGGTGAGTATGGTTCTGATACACGGTACTTCCATGGGGAAATTGCCAATATCTGGTCTGAAACCTCTCACCCACAGATCTGTGGATACCCAGCCAACAGGAAGCAAGTGTTGGTTCAAAAAGAAGTCGAGAAATAAGCTCCTAAATGGTTTCACCAAACATTTCTCAAGTAATCTCAGGACAGTTTTATCAAATTAATTATATTAAGCAAATTACTTTTCAATTAAGTCATTAGAAAGTACATTGACTCTGCAGGAAACCTAGTCAGTTATGAAAGAGACCTACTGTGGGTCCCTTCCCTTGGAAGACTCTCCTATTTGAAAAAGACTCCCCTATTTGAAAACTGTCCCAAGCAGCTTGGCTTCCCTGTAGTGCTGTGGCTAGCACAGACTTCCACATCCTTTTCCTAACACTCCACCAATTGGCTGTAAAACAGTTTGTCCTTCCAGCAGGGCCCTCTAGTTTTGTGGCTTAGGAGTGCTTCACAGTGCCTGACTTCAGTCTGGGGAAGAAGTATGATAAGCCCAGATTGCGCTGTACAAAGCAGTCCCTCCCTTTTCAGGTAAGACAAACTGTCAAAAGGAGGTCCTTGAGTACCTCTTCCTCCAGCCCCCACAGGTGTTGGAGAAAACCCAGCTCCCCAAAGGTGCCTGAACCCACATACGTAGATAATCCACACTACTGCAAACTCCTATCGGGTCCTAATTTCCACTTAGCATTTCTAACCTCCTGACCCTAATGGCAAAGGGGAAGAGGAGAGCCAGAGCGTTGGAGAAGTTGAGTCCAAGAACTGAGGGAAGATTTGAAGGAGGTGTTTTTTGCAGCCATGAGCACTTAGGAGGAGGGAGTCGGGAGATGAAGCTGGATTCAAATAGACACAAAAATTACTTTATTATCTTCACCGGAGACGGAGATGGCTTTGTACTCCCTCCACAACTCACGACCGGAGACAGAAGAGCCTGCTGTGTAGACCATCGTCAGGACCCTCCCTGAAAGCGTCTGAATTTCTGACCCACGTCTATAGGGACCCTGTCCTGACTCGCCAGCCAGTTCGTCCTGAAACTCGATCCGTAACCGGGTTCGTGAGTTCAGTGGCCTCCAGGCGGTCCCAGGGCCCAGCCCCGGCTCTGCAAGCTCAGAGACCCATCGCGGAGCCGGGGCTGCTAGGCCGAGGCACCAGAGCCCAGTATGCGCCCAGCAAAGGGTTAGGTGTGGGCGGGAGTTCATCCCCTCGGCGGGCCTGGTCCGGGTGAACTCTGGATGTGGGTGGTGGAGGCAGAAGCCACCGGCTCCAGCGGCCCCACCAATTGCTAAGGCCCCTTGATCGTACACCAAGCTCAGTGCCCTTTGGAGGGAGCTCCCCCGGGAGCCAACCGCTGCCAGGATCCGACCACCGCCGGGGCTGGGGAGGGTCGCGAGCTCGCCGGGAGGGAGCCGCGCTGCAGATCCCGGGCTCGGAGACCCGCAGGGCAGCCGCAGGATGCGCTTCTTTCTGGCTTCCAGCAGGCGAGGCGAGAGCTGGCAGAGTGCCTGCGAGCCGGGCGAGTGGAGGCAGGAAGGGCCACGCAGGCAGGTTCTACCGGCGACTGGGCTGCCGAGGCTTTGGGAGTAGCAGACCTAAGGCCCGGCTCCTCCCTCCTAGGCTTCCATTAAGAACTTATTAAACAAGGGAGGTTTAAGAGTTGATCTGTCACAGAGCGCTACTTACCCCGACATCTTTGAGTTTGTGAATTACTTTATTGATCTGAAGATTTTGCTCTTTGGAATGTGACCCTGTTTGGACTTAGAGATAATCAGGAAAAGCCGCGGGGGAGGGAGCGCTCCTCGCGATCGCCTCGGAACCTCCCCCGCGGGCCCGCCTGCTCTTCCAGGGCGCGCCCCCTGCGGTCGCCCAAGCTCAGCCCGGAACCCTTGATCCTCAGCTCTCGCGCCTTGGCAGGACATGGGAGCTGTCTGTGGTGCTAAGAGAGAGAAACTGGGAGACTGGGTGTGGGCGGGGAGAGGGGGTAGACAAGAAACAGAATGGCAGTCAGCCCGCCAAAGCTCAAAACAAGAGATCTTCACAGGAGGAGGAGGAAAGGGTCTCTCCATCCTGGTGGGTCTGATTTTCCAAAACAAGAGGCCATTGACACCTCCCTTTCTGTGAAAGTACAGTCCTGGAGCACACCCACTTTACCATCTCCCAGCCCAGAGCCTGCACACTTCCTTTCACCCAGTCCAAAACATGTTCAATCTAATAGAGGTGAGATGGAAGGGATGCTGGGCACTGGGCTCCATGACAAGACTCAAGTTTTGGAGAAGACTGGATTCCTAAGAAGTGGGACTAGACAAACACTAGTGGGAGAAGACAGGGTTCCCTAAGAAGTGGGACTAGACAAACACTAGTGGGAGAATTGAGGAGACTGAGGACATTCTTCCAGAGTCAAAAAGGTCAGTCAGCTCTGAGGGTCCTCAGTCATTCATCTGCCCACCCCTCACTGTAGTCAACAGCCAGGACACAAGGCAGGTCAGCTTTCTCTCATCAAAGATTCTGAGCTTCAGGGGAAAAGCCAGTTCCCTATGAGGCTTGGTCCTGCTCCTGACCATGTCCACTAGTGGCCAAGAGTCAAGGTCCACCCCCCCACTGACCCACCCAAGTACATTGACTTCAAGCCCTGCCTTTTTCAGAAACCAAACAGTTCTCTTCCAGTGTATTCTTTGTAACCACATGGTTTAACAGGCACTAAAGTTTCCCTAGCCCTGGGGAGAGCTTTTCCAAATATTTTTAGAAAGTTAAAAATATTACAAAACAAACTACTCCCAAGCTGCCTATTTAAAGAGGGGAGGTGGGATTGGGCAAGCTCCTGGGGAAGGACTGCCTAGGCTGGATTGCAGTGAGGGAGGAGGGAAGACTTGGTTTGAGGGCAAGCTGCTTTATTTGCAACAGAGGAAACTGGCTAATTTGCGACTGTGCAGTCTTTCATTTTAAGAGGACAAGCAAAGTGAAGTTGATACAGAGTGGTAAGGATATGTGCTGGAGACTGGAGTCAAGCAGCAACTGTTACTTTGCAAGCCTTTGAGAATAGCTTGATTGACCAGGATAGATGGCTGGCTACTTGCCAGAAAGTTTAACTTGAGTCTTAACTCAACTACTGATTTGTGCTCGGTTTGCTAGGGTCCCTGAGCTGATCTCAGGGCAGGCAAACCTAAGGGACATTTGAAAGGTTTTAAGTATCCCTTTGAAACAGGTTCATTCTCTGTGTTCTTGTGGAAAGCAACGAACGCTACTGAAAGTCTCTGTTTGACTAGACTTTAATTTAATCAAAGAAGCAATCCAAACAGAGCCCAGCCATGGTTTGCCTTTCAGACAGGATTGGAAAGTGGGGAAAAGAAAAGGAATGACAGCCTCCCAGGGAACTCCTTAACTAGCTCCAAGTCTTCTGTGAGAAAGGCACATTAGTTAGCTTGTTCCTTGCTTCTCAGAAACAAGGGATTGTTCTCTACCTACCAGTCACCAGCATCCCCCGCCCCCATTTCATTGAGCAGGCACAGAAGTACAAAAGGACTTTTTGTAAAGGAATGGACTATGTTTGTACTTGACTTTGAAGCAATCAGGGAACTTTTGAATCCTAGGGCACTGCCAAGGTGCCATTTGCAGCAATGTTGAAGGAGAAAGAAAGAGAGAAGCCAGCACCCAACTTTCTTTCTGGGGCACTTCCTCTTACAACACCCAATTTGTCCATCTGTACACAACAGCAAGTAACCAAAAGCAAAGTAAATTTTAAAAAGAGATGGACATTTTCAGTTTTGTGGTTTAAAGAAAGCAAGAAAACATGACTGTAAAGAAAAGTGAACTTACAGGGATTCTGACAGATCAGAATAATCACTAACAGGAGTGGAAACCTTTCTATCTCTAGGTTTAGTGCCTACCCCCTGCACTGACCACCTACAGAGTCCAAGCTCAACTTTGGAAGTAAAACAAAAGTGGGGCTGACTCTCCCAGCAGAGTGGCTGGCAGGCTGCTGGCAACCAATGGGTTACCATGGCCTTACCTGGATTTGTAGATTTGTTTATGCATTTTCCCCACTTGATCTGGAAATAATTGTTTATGTGGATTCTTTCCACATATGAACTCTGTGCCTTCCCAGGTCTCCCCTTTGACCCTGAGCTGACTAGACTCAGGCACAGTGTGAGCAGAAACTATGACATCATCACACCTTAGAAAATGCTTTTTTAGGCCTAGGCAAAAAATTACTTTATACTACATTATAAACTGCTGGAACTTAATTTTTAAAAAATCCAACCAAATCTAAGATGGAACAGGAAAGTCTGCTGAGTGGCCAGGCACTGGGCATTCCCAGTAGACAGAGTGGAGCCCAGTTTCCAGCCAAGCCCAGCTGTCTGAGTTTGTCCCAGCTTAACAGGCAAAAAATTAGAAGGGCCAGTCCAGACTTTTTTGTTACAATCATAAAAAGATCAACACCATTTTGACTCAATTGATAAACTGAAGAGAAATCTGCAAACCACTCCCTAATTAGCCAAGGTCTGATCAAGGTGCCTGAGGCAATTTCCTTCTAGGTTTCACCTCTTGATTTCTTTCTTCCTTCCCACTCCTCTTCATCTTGCATTCCCACATCACCACATTTTAAACCCTACGTTTTAACTCTACTAAGGTTCAAGCATCAAGTAAAGTTGGAGGCCGGGTGTGGATGTGATTTAGCCCCTTTGTCATAATACCAAGACAGGCCCTAGGATTAGTGGTACCAGGGTGCTCAGATAGATCAGATTTTCCAGCTGCTGAGGGAGTGACCAGGCACTAGAGAAATGTGTGAACAGGTCTGTAACTGTGCCCACCCCTCACCCCCACCTATTATAGTTTTCCTTCATCTAATCCTTAATGCTGGGCTTGGTAGGGAGTCAGCTAGCCCTGGGCACCTGCAGCCTGCAGTCAATCCCTGACCTGAGTGCTCTGAGCTACAGTCACACACACACACACACACACACACACACACACACACACACGCACACACGAGAAAGCCGGCAAGGGCCTCCTCCACACTGGGCAGAGTCTTTTATTTTGGGTGCCAGCCCTTCCATAAGCGCAGATAAAAGGGCTTGGCAAGCTTGTGTCAACCAGTTTGCTGTCGCCATCGTATTCCCGCTCGGAGCATCCAAGCACAGCGAACTCATTAGGACAAGCAGCTAGGTGAGAGCCTGGGAGGCTGGAAGGCCGCCGTGGGGGACTGAGAAGGCAAGGATCAAAGTGGCAACAAGGGTTTGTTAGCAGGGCCTCTCTGCGTCCCCCGGGGCGTCCTAATTGCCCGTCCAGCAGTCTCCCGCTTGCAGGCTGTCCGGCAGCGCCGGCGCCCAGCCGCGGGTGTCTGAACAGCTGCGAGGCCAGCCGAGTGTCGCCCAGTGTCCGCCTGCCGCCCGGCTCCTGCTGGCTTTGCTGGCCAGTGCTGGGGTCCCTCGCAGACCCAGGAAGACCTCTAGAAGGGGAGGGGTGGCCAGAAGGATCCCCACACGAGCAGTGACCTTCAGGCTGGTACAGCAGGGGAAGTTCGCTGCCTATTTAACCACCACTAACAGCCCACAAACAATTCCTTAAACCATCCACTTAAAAGGACAGGCATTCACACATATGAGCACATGCCTGCTCGGAAGAGGCCGGCTGGAGGAATGGAGCTGTTCGTTGGCAAGCTGACCCAACATCTTCACAAATTTTATAAATTCTTACTGTTCCTGAAGGAACCTTTTTACCAGACATTTCATCACTGATGCATGCTGTTTTAAGTAAAATCAGCTCCCTCGGATTTCATTGCTTGTTAAAAAAAGATAAACTTTATTTTTGTCATTTTCAACCACAAAAAAATCTATACTTTCGTCTAAGCATTTATTTTACGAATCAAAAAGACATGAAAAGAAAAATGTTTTTACTGACGTATATAAGTGACTCTTTTCTGGACAACATATAATAAATATGATATATCACTTATCACTCAGTCTTTCAAATGTACATTTTTTTCATATTATGGAGCATGCCACTTTTTCAAAAGAAAAAAAGCTCATGAGAAATCAGTGCAAAGTTCTTGGTCACCCTCCTTTCTCTGAGGCAGACTAAATTTCCAGGGTAACACCTTCTGCCTGGGGGACGAACTTCAGGCTGTCTGTCCACCAGCAATTCTCGGCCAGAAGGTTCCTCTCCATGCCCTTCTTTCATCCCCTCTTGCCCTCCCTCCTCCCTCCCCCCTGTTTGTCCCTAATGTCTTTTTCTTTTTCTTTTTTCTTTTTTTAAGAACTCGAGGTTTTGTTTATGTTGCTGTTTTCACTTACTGGTTGCACTCAGTGGGGTCAGCATTTTCACCAGTCACTGCTGCTGGGGAGTTATCCAGCCCTGCCTCTGCTGGGGTAGATGGAAAGCAAAGGGCTGGCTGATCTTTGGGGGACCCCCGCCCCTTGGTGAGCGTCTTCTCTCTTACTCCTCTGCCTCCCAAGGCTGCTGGAAGGGAGGCCTGATGGCCTGGTGCGGGGAGAGGCGGGGCAGCTGTCCGGGTCGGGTCGGGGACCTGGAGGGATTGCAGCGTCTTCCCTCCTTCTTCACCGGGGATGAGGGGTGCCTGGGATGGGGTTGGACAAAGGATTGAGGGCCGGCTGTCCCCCAGGCCCCAGGCCGTGGATGAGCACGCGGGGCACCAGAGGCCGCTGAAGCTGCGGGTGGGGTGCCGGAGGAGTCCGGTACATGCTGCTGTACATGGCCGCGGCAGCCGCGGCAGCCGTCGTGCTGTCCATGCTGCCCAGCAGGCTCGGGTGATAGAAATAAGGCGACGGAAACATCCTCTGCAGTGCGGAGTAGTTCCCGGCCTCTGCCAGCAGCTCCAGGCCCACTGCAGTCTGCCGCTTCCACTTGGTTCTGAAAGAAAGCGGGCCCCGCGGGCGGAAGCAGCAGCTGTGGACACTGTCCAGGCACCGAGCCCGGCCGCTTCCCCGGCCCTCTCCAGTCTTCCTTCCCACTCAAGACTTGAGAAACGCCAAATACACATGCCCTGCCCCAGCCCCTACGTGGGGACACCCACAGATGAAATCCTGCCCTTCCCAGGCCCTCTGTTCTGTCCTCCGCCCCATAGTTTAGCCAGTCCTCAAACTTTCCTGGAGGCCAAATGAGACCCCAACTCCCCACAAGCAGTCTTTGGCTGTTTCCCTAAGTCTTCCAGTGTGCTCCCTCCTCAACAATCTAAGCTTTGGGTTCTCAGTCCCTCCCCAACCCCAATGCACCCAGGAGAGGAAACCAAAACCATAAACAAAAGGAGACTGAGACTCCAAGGGTGGTGGGACTAGCCGGGACTCCTCTCTCTCTCTCTCTCTCTCTCTCTCTCTCTCTCTCTCCCAGGTCTGACCCAACCTTAGGTTGAGTAAGAGACACGGGGCAGGACTGTGACGATGAGGTTTCAAAATGAATTCTTTGGAGAGAGGGCTGTCCCAAGGGAGCAGTACCTCCTGACCATTGGAGGCAGGAGATATTTCCTCCCCAAAGAGACAATAATAATTAAAATCTGTGACCCATTTTCCTTGGTCTACTCCCTCCCTCAATGTACCCAAGCTGGAAGATGAGAGGAACAAGCCTTTGCTCAAGTGCCCTACCAAGGAACGCAAGCCTAGTGAGCCATCCATACCCAGCAGCTCCAGCCAAATTAATAAACATGTCGTCCATTTTAAATTGGCTACAAATGACACTAATGTTTTCCGACAGAATTAGGGTAGCTGAAACCATATGTAATGAGACAGAAAATTATGGTTAGATGACAACTTGATGGGCATTTCCAACCTCACTTATGGCCGATTA
Organism: Nannospalax galili; assembly: GCF_000622305.1. Classification (NCBI taxonomy): domain Eukaryota; kingdom Metazoa; phylum Chordata; class Mammalia; order Rodentia; family Spalacidae; genus Nannospalax; species Nannospalax galili. The sequence continues at coordinate 1,147,908 of NW_008331662.1, forward strand.
GAACACAAACGACAGAAAGGGGGGCAGAGAAAATTGAGACAAGGGTGTGGAGTGCCAGTTGTGGAAACATAACCTGGACTTCTGTTGCCCACATTTAGCCCTACTGGTCACGGTGTGGCAAGAGTGGCCTGCCCCTTTCCAAATTTCTTTTTTAGAGAAGCAGTGGTGTTGGACAGGGTCTGGCTCCTCTCCAGCATACAACACATACCCTTCTTCCTTATTGAGAATGCAGAGGCAGCAGGTACCAGAGACAGACACCCACACACACATACTGCAGATTGGATGCTCAGCCAGCTGCCTGATTCTCTAGCCTGTGGCTGCCAATCCAAATCTAACCCAGATGGACTTTCCTAATCTTCTATGCTATGGTAACCAAGGTTCAGACCTGGCTCTCCCAACTGCCTCACACTTAAGCCAAAGCTAGTGGGACAGCTCTGTGAGGACCTTGAGAACTAGGCTGTGTTGCCCACTGGAGACATTTGGAACCAGCTTGAAGCAGGCCCAAGAGGTATCCTTTGCATAGAGGCTCTCTGGGCCTGAGTGCCAGATGCACAGATGTTTCAATTTGAGAAGGTGTGGCTTGATTGATTTGGGGGACAAAGTGGGGAAATTCCAGCAGCTCAGGTTTCATAGGGAAAGTGGTACCTGTTAAGACATTTACAAGTACAAAGATGCCCAAACTCCAGGTACCCTCCATTTCACTCACTAGGAAGTGGCTAATCCCTGCCTCTGGGGACTCCCACCGCAGACCCTCTGACTCTCAGTCCCTAGAGTCTCCAGAAGCCAGGAAGGAAGAAAACTGGTGGTGGTGCTGACAGGAAGGCAGGAGCCCAGTAGTATTCCTTACCTGCGGTTCTGGTACCAGGTCTTAACTTGGGTGTCAGTGAGGTTGAGAGCAGCTGCCAGATCCATGCGGTCCTGGACGCTCAGGTATTTCTGTCGCTCGAAGCTACGCTCCAACTGATTGAGCTGGTGGTCTGAGAAAGCCGTCCTGGCTTTTCGAGGTTTCTTGGCTCTCACTGGGGGGCTCTCTCGGCTACTTGTAATCTCCCGGTCTCCTTCCTCCTTTGTTCCTGGGGTAGAAACAGCAGCATAGCCATACAAGTTAACCTGAAATGGGGGAAGGCCCAGGCTTCCACATTCCCACGCCAGCCATTTATCTGGGAGGACCTCGGTTGCTCCCCTCCCCCATGCACACACACACATACACACACACACACACACACACACACACACTTGGATTTTAGACAGTATAGTAGAAGAGATCTGTATTCTGCTGAGGAGTGTGAAGCTCAAAAGAGTTTCTAAGGGTTTCTGACCTCCTGGTAACCAGCTAGAAATGAAAAGTGCTTTAAAAAAATTTTTTTTCCAATACAGGATCATTTTGTTACTGATTTTCCTTGATGCCCTTTTTGTATTGTTTTCACTAAGAACATTTTTTATCTGGTACTTTTCAAAGTCTTTCTACTCTATTTTTATGAGGTGGGGACATCTTTTACATTCTGCCCTTTTTTTCTCCCCAGACAACTGCTAAGTTAGGAGCATTTGTTTCTCTTTTCTCAGATGCATTTGGGAAATGTTGCAATCAAGCTTTCTACTGTCATCTGTACCAGGTCTTTTTTAAAATCTTCAGAAAGAATGTGTCACCCAGACACTGAGCTGAGCTCAAAATCACTGAGTCCATCCCGGTGACAGTGCAGAGATTTCCGGATTCTATTTGTCAACTTTGGTTTTTTACAGAAATGCTGGGAAATCGATATGTCAATCCCTCTCTGTTTGTACCCGTTTGTGCAGCGCTTCTTGATCTTCCCTGCAGGAAGAACAATAATCTCTCTAATTGACCCACTGGGGAGGTTGGTGCACGAAAAATCGCCAGACCAGACTGTACATCTGTTTTGGGCACTATTATGCTAATGTTGTAATAGTAAATGAAGAACCAATATCCTACCTTCCAAACAGCACATCTTTCCCAGAGAATCGTGTTAATAATAATAATAAATAATTTATCGTAAAGGAAAAAGAATTCCCTAGTGTGTTAAAACTCTCTTGCAATGCAAAGACCAGGACACTTACTTATGTAATTGCCTAAAAAGAAAATGGAGAGAGTTCAAGGCCAATTTCCACTGTCAGCTTGATTTTGCAAAAATTAGTTGAATTCCATAACATTTTATTTTTATAATTATTTCCACTTTGTAAAGGGCCAGCAAACTGATTACACTCCAGACATTTTGTTGGGAGTATTGGTGAGAAGGGTGTTTTAAAAACTGGATTATGAATTTTTACAGGGTTTTCTTATTAATCACCATCTAATAAAATAAGCTTACTCCTTGAGTCATGTTGAGAATTTCTCCTACTTTAAATCAGACAATTCCTGTGATGGTATTTGGAAAATATGGGGGAGTCATTTGCATTGGAGAATAAACATCAGGTTCTGATCACACCCCTGGACACCATGCTAGCCAAGCTGTTTCTCCACTCCCCTCATTCCCATTTTCAACGTCTCAGCTAGAAAAATCTCAAGTCCATCCCTCTTCTCAACGAAAAGTATCTCCCTTCAGATTTCTCCCGGTGGCCACCCTCCTCCCGATACATTTAAAATTAAGCAAAACAAAGAAGCTGGGTGGCGGTGAAGATTGATGGGCATAAATGTAACCAACTGAACTTCGGGTGCATGGCTTGGATCGCACGCCCAGGCCCCTCTCCAGCTTGAGCTGTTTTTGACCGTCACTCAATCGCTCGAGCAGTTCCGGGAATAGTTCCCCATCCGAGATTCGCCAAAGACTAGAGGGGAGAAAGGAACCGGAAGGAGAAGATGGACGGCCGGCGGGACGGTGCAACTCACCGTGGCATTTGATGTCGCTCTGAGAATCTTCCCGCTTGTCCAGTTTGGTTTTGCTATCCTCCTGCTCCAGCTTTGGCCGGAAGCTCTCGTGTGCTGCGTTGCTCTCCTGCTTCGGGGTGTGGTGGGGAGAGGAGACGCTGGTGCTGTAGGGTGCACACGCCGCCAGAGGTTTGCTGTCTCCCAAGATGTCCTTAATTAAAAAAGAAGAGGTGGAAGTCCTGGGGGCCGAGGCGGCCGAGCCCAGCTGCTGGGCGGCGGGCTGAGGCTGCGGCAGCGGTTGCTGTTGGGGTGAAGGCTGCAAACTCGGCGTGGGGGCCGCGGCTGGCGGCGGCTGTTGGCTATGGTGGAGGTGGTGGTGATGCTGGGGCCCGTCTGTTACCAGATGCGGCTCCGGGGGCTCCAAGGTGACCGAGATCGGAGAGGAAGGCGCCGTTCCCACGGTATCAATCTCCGAACAGGGGGACGGGGTGGCCTGACTCCTAAAATCCGCAGTCCTCGCCTCACCGAGCGGGCGGAAATCTCCGTTCATCATGCCGGGGCTGCCCGAACTGGCACTGGACAAAATCGTGTCTATTCCAAAACTCGACCCGCTGGCCCCTTCCATTGTTGTCATTTCTACATGAGGTCCACGCCACTCCGTCGATCAACTGCCTCCGGGACCAAGCAAAGGAAACTATCGTAAAACAAAATAAACCCTAAAAAACGTTGACGCCGCTTCAAAAAAAAAAAAAAAAAAAAAAGTAAGGCGGGAATGAAGGAAGGATAATGGGGAGGTGGCAATTGGTGGACACTTTCGATACAACTTTTTTCCTTTATGCAAAAAGTAGGGCTAGAGAGAAGGGAAGACAGGAGGGGAAAGTTACAAAAATGCAAAAGCGGGGGAAAGAAGGAAGGTGCGCTTGGCTGGCCCACCGCGCACGTGGGAGGCGGTAGCAGCTCAAGGCACCTAGGCGAAGGCGCAGGCGGCAGAGAGCGATCTGGACGCCGCCGCCACCGCCACCGCCGCCGCCTGGGTCTGCCCAAAGCCTGGCACCGGGCGGCGGCGGCGGCGGCGGCGGACACGGCAGGTGCAACGACCGCTAAGCCCTGGCGGCCGTGCGCCCTCCGAGCGCCTGGGCAGCTCCCCCGGCTACTGCGCGCGACCTAGTCGCCTCAGAGTCGAGTTTCTGAACTTTCTTAGAAAGTTGTGGAGCAGACCCGGCCGCCGTGGCCGCGGCAACTCCAGATGGAGGAGAAAGAAGATAAGGAGCCAGCACGGGCGGAGGAGACCGCAGACAGGCGGCGCGGGGCGACTCCCGCGGCTGCCCGGCGCGTTCGCTTGTAATCCGCCGGCTCGCGGGCGGCGCCGACCCCCCTCCCGTGACGTCACGGCCACTGCCGCCGCTCCCCCGCAGTCCGGGCTGCGAGCCGGGCTCTGCGCCCCCATTGGCCGCTCCTGCACTAGCGAGCGACGCCAACGTGCCAAGAGCCAATGGGCGCAAGACTGGCGAACCCGTCAGCCAGCGCGCCTCGAACCCCGCTGCTCTTTTGAGAACCCGGACATCTCTTTGCCTGCATCCCCGAGCCCATCTACCTACTCCAGTGGTCCAAGTGGTACCCACTGTCACGAGTGAAGGGCAAAGGGAGAAGGGGGAAAAGAACAGAGGGACACTAGAGAAAGGGAACCAAAGGGCGAAAAGAAAAAAAAAGTGGTAACGATTGATTTAACGATTTGCCCATTTTCTTAAGTCGGGGGTGGGATTGGATGGAGAGGACGCGATGGGTAACGGAATTCCTCCGATTCTTTGTGGCCTGCAGCGCGGCCACGCTTGCAGCCTCCCTAGACACGGGCTTGAATAGTTCGGAGACACAAGGAAGGGGATGCCTGGGGAACCCACGGGAAAGTGTGCAACTCCTCGCGAGCAGGATCTGTGGATGGGCCCGGAGGCACTGGACTCTTAATTTCTCCCTCCAGGAGCCCATGCGCTCCGTCTCGGCCCAGCCGGGTGACAGATTCCCGAAACGTTTAGAGCCTGGTCTCCATCCTTGACCCACTCTCAAGGAGGAGCAGGTTTGAGGGTCAAAAGCCAGCTTTGTCTCCAATCAGAGCCAGGGCTGGAAGAAATGCCCGGCTAAACACTTTCTCCTGAGCCGGGGAAAATCCTGCCCCGGGCCAGGGCAGCCACGGTTCACTACGGCGTCATGATGGCGCTGGCGTGGGGCTGGGGAAACAGGGGTAAGGGAGTCGGCAGGCTGCGCCCCCGCCGCGCCGCCCTCCAGTTCGTTCGTCCCCTCCCTCTTGTGGCAAGTCGCTTTTTTGGAAAGGAAACAGTCACTGTGGATCCATTTGGGACCCGGAGCGTGACTCTGAAGCCTCGTCGGAGGGTATCAACTTCCATTATTGCATTATTTTCTTCAGGACGTCTCCAACCTGTCTCTTGTTGAATGTCAGAGTAATGGGAAGTGCCAATGACAAGACGGCGTATTACTCCTGATTAAGTGCTGTGTCAACCTAATTAGCAGAGTAATTATAAGGTGCTAATGAATGATTCAAAGTTCTCTGAGTTACATTTTACTCCAAATTACCATTTTAAGAACCTTATGAATCTGTGTGGTTGGCATCGTTTTCGTGACTCGGTTTAGAAAGGCATCTGTAAAGGGCCTTGAAAATCTCCACGGGCTGAGCCGAAATCTGGGTTTAGTTGTGATTCTGTGTGTCGTTTTCAGGAGAATGCCTTTTTTTTCTTTTGAGGACCAGAGAGGTATCCCGGAGGCAAATGACCTCCTGAGACAAGACCTTGCCTCGGGTTGGGTCGTGTTGTGTGAAGCCTGGAAAGGGGAGGTGGGTGATTCATCCACATCCCTTCATAGGTCTGGCCACATCTAGATGTTTGACCCAGAAAAAAACAAAAAGAAAAAAAGCCCACGTTATTTCGAGGTTGTGTTGAGCTGTTTTGTATCATCCTGGTGACATTTTTCACTGTGCTGTCTCTGAGGAGGGACTAAGGCAATCCAGATGTACCATCCGGGTAGCTCTTTCCCTTCTCAGAAGGCGAATGAGACTTTGCCCGGCAAGATGGGGTTGGTGAGAGATGCCAGGACATATTCCAGGCAGATGCTGGTTAACGCTGCCGGCCTGAGGGGATCTGGGGGCCCCTCTAGGACCTGTGTCTGGGTCCTGCCTGTAGTGACCGGCCAACCTGGGCGGAAGCCACAGAGGGCCTGGACCACCGCCTGAGCCGGCTTGGGGTCTGCGGCCTTGGGCGGGAGAACTGCGTCCAGGAGTTTTCAAGCTAGGCTTTGGCCTTCTGGTGAGGGGTTACATGACCACGGACTGGGGACACGGTGAGGCAGTTGATCCCAGACCCCAAAGCCTGGTGCAGCAGTCTTGGCACCCTGAGCCTGCGAGCACTGACCCCTTCGGAAAGGGCGGGAAGGGCGCCTGTGCTGCAGGAGAATGCAGACGTACTTTCTTCCCTGGTCAATTATCGATTAGGATTTGTCCCATTCTGACATCACCCACCAACGTCCCAACTGAAGGGCGCCTTCTCCTTGCCCCGGGGCCCCAATACACAGCCCGCTCACTGCGTACTTAGGGCAGAAAGTGAGGAGGGGGAGCCAACAAATTTAAAATCTAGAACTGAAGGAGCTGCACAAATCAGTTATTCGCGACCTTGATAAATAATTCATTTAAGCCTGTTTTTGTTTTGTTTCAACGCTTAAAATGATTCGTGCTCAAAAGGCTGATCGCACAGCTTGTGTTGGGCGGTTCGGCAGGGTATTTTTCTTGGAATAATTCGCAACATTGACAGGGGAGACAACGGGAATATGACCCTATGAAAAGGTGAAATCTGAAAAGAAATGGAGTGGAAGGTCCAAGGGTGGGGGTGAGGAGAGGGGAATGCGTGTTACAGCAAAACTCCAAACCAAACGCGAACTCTGTAGGCCCCACCTTGTGAATGTTCTGGATCGGTTCCTCCTTCTTCTTCTTCTTCTTCTTCTTCTTCTTCTTCTTCTTCTTCTTCTTCTTCTTCTTCTTCTTCTTCTTCTTCCTCTTCCTCTTCCTCTTCCTCTTCTTCTTCTTCTCCTTCTTCTTCTTCTTCTTCTTCTTCTTCTTCTTCTTCTTCTTCATTATCATCATTATCATTATTCTCCTCCTTCAGAAAAGGTCAATATCACAGATTTCTTTGGGTGGATGTTTAGAGATTAGTTCTCGGAAGCAACCATGGTGAAGAGAAAATATGACCTTGACCTTTATTGAGGTTCATATATTGGGGCCCAGGAAATGTTAGGAATGGCCTTAAAAATCAAAGGGGACTCAAAGCTAGATCACAAGCTTAATGAACAAATTCCTCAGAACTAGGGTTTAGTTTTTCCTTAGTTTTTTTTTTTTTTCTCACATTCCTCTTTGCTGGTTCCTCCCTCCCTCATTATATTTAATGTATACATCCAAAAATTCCTGTATTTTCTAGCAAAGCAAACACAAATCACTTTTCATTTTAAAAAATTAAAATTCAGAAATAGATCAGGGTGTAGATTTATCTCATTTTCAAGCAAATAGACATGCATTATCTGAACTTTAATCTCAGATTTTCCCACTGAATTTAAGATACAAATATATCATGTCCTAAAGTGGCATCAATTAAAAATGGCCTTCCACTTCCAGGCCCTTGTTTTCCTTTCTTTTCTTTTCTTTTCTTTTCCTTTCTTTCTTTCTTTCTTTTTTAAAGTTTGGGGAGACTTTTTAATTTGTTGTCCAGAAAGAAGATTTGCCAACTGTGAGCAGTGGACAGCAGATTTCCCACATGGTTGTAAAGGAGACATCAATGTCAATCAACGCCACTCTTTCCCACCCCAAAGAATTATTCAGACACAAAACTTAAGTTTTTGCACTCAATACATTCTCCACAGTCCACTTTTACTGCCTAACTTTGAGATTCTTTTAAACTGGAGAATCAGGGTTTTTAAATGGAATTTAATTTTTATGAAATTTGCCAACAAATTGTGATGAACTTGAACTGCTCTTTTTTTCTATCATAGTAATTTGAACATTTTTAAGTGTGCAAATGACAGTATCAATTGACCAGAATGAGGTGTAAAGACACGTCTTTCCACTGGGCGGCGCCAAGAACACCGAACAGAGGTACACAGCCTGCTATTGTTTGTGTAAAAGATGCAGCATACACAAATAAGCTCTGGAACCATCTAAGGCTGACCCCCTCCCCCCCATTGTGTGACCTCTCACTATTTCAAGACTGAAGACCCATCAGAAGTTATCTTTCTTTCTCTTTTTGGAGACGATTAATATATTTCCAACTGCTTTAGATCTTGGTGCATATTTCCTTAGAAAAATAATGTTAAAGAGAAAGATGAAAACACCAAATCCAGTATTTTCTTCAGTAGAGATTGGGAGAAGAGGGACAAAGGTCACAGAAAATTAACGAAAATTATTCTACCAGGAACAAGCTAAAATGATAACCTGTGTAATTAGTGATTGTTGTGGAGGACTGAAAGTTTTGAGAGATAGTTCTGGCGTTGTAATAAAATTTGTAAAAGTTACCACTTTACCAAAACTTTAAAGCTAAGCAGTTGAGGAAGAATCTAGTGAGGCTGCCTAATCAAGGAGTTAGTGGTGTGTTGCACAGGGATTCTCTGAGGAAGCAAACACCACAGAGGAGGAATGGGGGCAGGTGGCCTGTTTTGCCACTTTCCAGCATTCTTGGGCCTTTAACCTTTCTGACCACCAATGTCCAATTATTTTCAACTATGAGCAGTACTCACTAGCTGTTTCTTTTTTTTAATTTCTTTCTTTTATTCATTTCATTCATTCATTAGCTAATAAACTTTACTGAATGTGCATTTTATGCCAGGTGCTTGGGACACTGAGCAGCCTCTGAGATTTGACAGATGCTTGTGTGTTCTGGAAATTGTCATAAATACCATGGTGCAAATCTGAATTTGGTACAGCCAAAGCTCGAGAGAGAGTGGGAAGTCTTAGCGAGGGAGAAGTGGTTGGGTCAGTAGAAAGGTTTTCTAAAGGAAATTGTGTGTGTGTGTGTGTGTGTGTGTGTGTGTAGCCTTGGGATGCACCCCAAGTAGTGGGCTTCAGGAAGATCTACATGGTAACTAAGGGTGATGATGGTGTGCCCAGATTTTATCTCTTGCCCAAAGCTGGGCTATAGTAAGTAGGCATATGTTGGCTCTGGGGATCTGTCCTGAGCACAGCTAGAAGAGACAGAGCATTCCTGAAATATCTGGGAAGAAAGAGGAACTAACTGCTACCTGCATGCATTCCCATGCCTGGCCATCGGAATATATTGCAAGTTACACAGTCTTGAACTGTATTTCAGGAGATGATCCAGGCCCCACACCCCCCAAATCAGAGCTGAATCTTTTCTTAACCAGCCCACTCTTGCTTTTTCTTCACTTTCTAGATTCCCAACTTCTGGAAGACTAGGTAATCTTAGCAGGCCTGGGAGAAGACTAGGCACTTTTAGCAGGCCTAGGAAAAGGTCTCTTCTAATTCAAGGGTGACTAAAGAAAAGGCAACAAAGGGGACACAGAGGAGGAGGAGCTGAAGATGGTCATGTGGAGAGATCTTAATTTCACTTCTAAACTGAACCATTGTTGGTCCATTGAAGGCCTGCCCTCAGAGAAGGTTAAAAAGTCCCCTTGTGACACACAGCCACGTCACATGTAAAAATCGAACCCTGCTATCTACGAGACTATTGTGACATCATTTCCTGAGGTTAAAGGGAATGGAGGGGCCGCAGCGGAGGAGGAGAAACGAAAGCCTCAGAGCGCTCAGCAAAAATGCCAGAGGAAGGGAAATTCATTTACGATGTTAATTAACAAGCGGCTAATTAAAACGGCACTTTGAGCGCTAATCAATCGCCTTATTAAGTTAGAGCCATCACTGGAACAAATTGAAAGCTCCCCGCCCAGTCTCAGCTTCTGGTCAGGCGGGGCTGGGTTCCCATATCCGGCACTGTGGGTGGGGAAGCGGCTGTCGGTTCTCCAAACTGACGCCCGCCAGCAAAACTCTCCAACTCTCAGGTTAATGCGTGTGGAACTTCCTGACCCTGACAGGGGACCTGCCGGACTGGACAAGTGTGTAGAAGACCGTTTTATGGTCCAATCGTTCCCACTTGGGAGAAAGGGATGGCTTGCATAGAAAAGCAATGTTTTCAGCAGTAACTAACACCTACATCCCCAGATGAGCTCTTCTGCGCTGGACCGAGAAGGGGCTGCCAGCTAGGAGATAATGCAGCCGGGGAGGGGGCGCTCTCGAGCCGGGATCCAGCATTCCCATCCCCCCCCCCACCAACCTACCACCCCAAGATGAAAATTCACAGAGCCTTCCCCCGGTGTGGCCTGGCAATCAGAAAAAAAGACTACCTATTTTTAAACAGCAAAGGCAGGACAGCCCACCTCCTCGACTCTGTCTCCCTGTGTTGGGGAGGGAAAAGCAAAGGCCTTTGCTGATGACCTGGGACATGTCTGGCACACACCAGCCAGTGCCTCCACCTAGCATCCCTATGCCGGAGACCTCCAAACTCACTAAGGGAATTAAGATTTTGAATCCTTATTTTGAGGAGCCTTCTGCATTTTCTAATTGTGTGATGCTTGGTTTTCACCAAATTCCCAACATTTGGTCATAAGAGGGGGCTGTGAATTTAAATGTTAAATGAATCCTTCTCGTTTGTCTCCACCTGCTTGGTCTCTAGGTTAGGAATGAACACACCGGACCCGCTCACAATAACATTCCTTGGGTGCAGGGGAGAGGCACAGTAAAGAAAAATCTAAGGGGTCTGCTTTGCTTTTTTTCAGCCACTTTTCAAAGGGGGTTTTTGGCGTGGTAGTTGGTGTGCAACGTGGCCTATGGTGTAGTTTACGTGCCTCAGATGACACATGGGTGTCTGAGCTGGCCTGCAGGCTCGCCTTTCTCTGGAGGTGCGCAGGGCGATATCTGTTGGTGGATCTGAGTTTGCTTGGGATGTCCCGGGAGAACCGAAGGAACGGCTCCCACGTGCAAAGTTCAAAAGCATTAATATTTTCATCATATTACCATTATTCAATATAATAATATTTGCTCGGTTAGCGGCACTAATTAGGCCACATTAAAACCGTAGTGTCTCCCTAATGGTGCGTAATGTGCCCACACTCACATTTTTCTCTCTGAGGATGGGCGTCTGGTGCGCAGGGGAGGGGAGACAGGCAAACAACGGGCTGGATTAGGGTGTGACGCCCCAGCACCACCACACACACACAAG
>NW_008331662.1:1164001-1189903 GCF_000622305.1 Nannospalax galili
AGGCTAAGTCAAAACTTCAAGCTCTCTCATTATGAGGTATACCTGACGGGGACACCGAAAGCCGCCTGTACTTCCTCTCATCAATACAGGAGAGCTTTTTGTCAGTAATTTGCAATAAGTGTCTGCAGCATTTCTGCAGGGACCCAGAAATCATTATTGGCTGCAGATCTGTACGGTTCCTAATTGGAAGCATTGGGCCTTATCAGCTGAGGATTTCCTAGGACCTTTGACAGATACCAATACTAAAATCATTGTTCACTTGTCAATTTAAAAGACCATTAAAGCAGCTTATTTTGGTTTTAATTGGAACCTCCTCCCTTCCAACGCTAGGCTTAGGGGAAAGTGGAAAAAGAAAAAGAAAAAAAAAAGAAAAGAAAAGAAAACACGCCCCCACACCCAGGCGCGCGCGCGCACACGCACGCACGAGACCGGGGTAACCGTGGGTATGTAGGTCACCCCGGGGGTTGGGGACTCCCCGCTGCAGCGGCCACCGCGGCCGAGCAATCCGCAGCCTGGATGGTCCAGATTCCAGCACCAGCAGCCGCACATCTAGCTCGAACGCTCCCAATTAAACACCACCACATTCGCTAAAAGATTTTTTTTTTTTTCCCCAAAAAGTGCACTGGGGCCAAAAATCAATCACTCTCCCTAGCCTGACCCGGTGAAAACAGATGCATAACATATTCATGCGCTGAGCACGCCGAGCAGCCCAACGCGCAGCTAACTTTTTTTTCCCCCCTTCCTTTTTAAATAAAGCGAAGAGACTTCCGTAGCTCTACAATCCTGCTATAAAGCTGGCAGATGCAGCAAAACTAATATGTGTAAATGCAATAATCTGCTTACCGCGACACTTCCACTGGACGAGGCAGGGCTGAGGAGGAAAGAGAAGGCGCTTGGCAGGCAGGGGAAACCGAATTGTTTTGACACCGCCATTGAATAGCAAAGCCTGGTGGATAATCATTTCATAGGATAATTGTGGGCAAGTAAAAAAAATAACAAGAACCTACCCACTTTCCCCACCCTCTTTACCTTCCCCCATCAAAGTGAGCGATGAATCCTCATTATTTTTACCTTGCTCACAACATCTCTGGGTCTTCTCTAAATGAAATAGATTTAATGATAATACAAGAAGGTAAACGGAGCTGGAATAATATTTACTGTATAATCATTTGGGCTCTGTTAAGCCCAGCACTTCCCCTCATCCCAAGAATCTCACTAATTGCTTCCAATCTGAAAATGACCAGGCAGACTTATTTTGCTGGAAGGTTCCTTGCACCTAATGTTAAAAAAAAACCACAAATGTGTTTTTGTTTTAAAAGCTCATTCTCCTCCAATCTCCTCCCCTCCTTTCTAATTTTAAGTAGCTGATGTTTTGTTTGGCTCCTGTTTTATTTGCTGTCAAAAGGAATTTGATGCAAAAAACCATTTAAGCATGTATACAACCCATGGAGGGATTCATTTGACCTCATTATACTGCAATAAAGAAGGAATCCAGTTTGTTAAATATCACCGAACCACATGCATTTCCCGGCAGATCACAAGAGCCTTGCTTCAAAAGATTATCTCAGAAAGTGCTTAGAAAGATGGAATGGGTTAACTTTGCTTGCCAGAAGGTGTTCTGCCAAACATGCGGAAAGAGAGATATGTGCAGCTCCCTTTAAGAGCAGAGCAACTGAAGAAAAAAGAGATTTATGCTTTTAATTAATGGCAATTAAACCATGCCTGTTGGCTTGGCCTATGGCAATTGTTCCCTGCAAAAAGGAGGCCGAGCTGGTGACAAGCATTTGAATCCGCTAAGTTCTGTCAAGGGAGCTGACTCTGCAGGCATCAAAACCAAACTAAATCAATAAAAGAATTAAACTTTTATAAATTGCATTTTGACAAGTATCAGATACCGTTAAGCTTTGATATTATGAATTCCTTGGAGGTGATGCAAACAAGAAGGGCCGCAGTTAGAGATCCAAACAATCAAAGAGGCTTGTTAACATGCGCTGTCAAATGCATCAGTGCTATTAATTACTACAAATTAATGTGACTCTCTCTTCCTCTGGTGATTGGAATAATAATCAGCCCGATTTGTGGAATGAGTGCAGAAAACATATGCAACCCTGCCAAAAAGAATAAGTTTACAAAACAGTAGACATTTACGGGTTTTGTGTTCAAAGCCTGGATGGTTTTCTGGTTGCCAGTGGTGACCTCACTTTACCCCCATCTTCCTGATTCCTGGGATCTTCTTCGTGTGCTGCTCCCTGTGAGATGACAGAAGGAGGCATCAGGCCTTGCCAATGATTATTGGAGCATAAAATAAAATCTTTATTGTGCTTCACTGAGGTGTGAGTGAGATACAGCCCTATCCACAGTGATGGTTTTCTAGGAAATGAACCCAAAAATCTCACGATTTGGCTACTCACTAATAATAAGAAAACTATGCATAAGGCAGAGATTTAAATGATATAATGGTGGTATAGTAGGCAGGACCTGTGGGAAGAATCGGAGCCCCCATTATTCCTGGTAAGGATTCTAGGTACCCAGCCTGGTTCTAACAGTAGAATGTCCCCCCAGCATTATGTGGTAGTCCATATCCATAAATGACCGATGCTAACCTTCCCTTCAGGTCTGCGTTTTAAATACAACATGATTTTCATTTTAATAGCTGGAAGAATTGTGATTCTATGTCCCACCCAGAGAAATGCCACAATAGACCAGGTCTAAACCAATACTTATACCACTAAATGTAATAATTCATGTTTTAAAATAATTTAAAAACCAAACATATTACAAATTAATTCACAATAACTTATCTTTGTGCTTTCTAACATTTTTCTCTTTTTTGTTGGGGGCACATTTTAATTTTCTTCTCAGTCTATTTCAACTTTTTTTTTCTCAAATTTTGTGAACCACTAGCACATGGTTTCTTACATCTGAAGGATTTCCAAATGTTTGTACTATATTTCTAGTTAATTGAAGAATGCACTGTATCCACAGAATCTGATGACTTAAACTTTAGGGGATCCTGGGCAAGCAGTACGACTCAGTGGGTAAAGGCAATTGTCACCAAACCTGACGACCTAAGTAGCTAAAGAGGGGACAGAGTAGAGGTGGGGAGAACAGAGAGTAGCCCTAAATTTTATATTTTAACTAAAAAATTTTTATTTATGTGCGTGTGTATATATGTCTGTGTATATGCTACATGTGTGAGAGTGCTTATGGAGGCCAGAAGAGGGAGTTGGATACCTTGGAGCTGGGATTACAGTTGTGAGCCACCTGATGTGGATGCTGGGAACTGAACTGGAGTCCTCTGCAAGAACAGTATGTACTTTCAACCACTGAGCCACCTCTCCAGCCCCAGGAGTGAACAATTTTAATAGGCCCTTGCTTGCTATTTGGAATATCATGCTGTCTCTTTCTATTGTCTTGGTGTGATCCACAGCTCTAGAAAACCCTTCTCGGCTGTGTTAGCTCATGGGCTGTGTATTAGTGGAGAGATAGAGAAACCCTAACATTACCTATGTATTAACTGGAGAGATACAGAAACCCTAACAGTGTACCCCAAACAGTAGGAATGCTGCCAGGTATGTATGGTGTTCGTACTAATTACTTGGTTTTGACTATCAACTATATCTAAGTGTGTTTTTAACACAGAGATGAATTATCTTGACACCATCTGGCAGCAGTTTTTCATGTCTGACAAAATTTAAAACTCAGTTTGAAGCTTGGCCAGTGATAAATATGTGCAGGATTCCCTGCCATCCTGGTCGACCTCTGACCTCCTATGTAACAAGGCATTTGTCTCAAACTGTGGTTACAGTATTTTATTGATGTGCATAATCTGTTACTCAGGACCTAGGCTTCTTATGATAGATAACACATTGGCTTGGGTAGTGACAGGGAAGTTTTGGGTGATTTTTCCTCCCTTTTCACTGTTAAGAAATAGATCCTGACTCTTAGACTGAATTTAAATATAGGTATTTCCATTTGGGGGACATCTCAATATCTGTTCAGAAAGAGCATTAAAGGCTAGGAACCCAGAAACAAATACTTATAAAGCCTCCACAGAGCTGAGTGTGGTGGCTTATGCCTTTAATCCCATTGCTTGGGAAGCAGGGGCAAGAGGACATTCTGTGAGTTGGAGGCCAGCTTGGGCTACAAAGTGAGACCTGGTCTTGAAAAAAAAAAATCTCCACAGAAATGTCTGGTAAACAAGGTTCTGATAATGTACTTCTTCCTGCCTCATGTGCTTACTCAGCATCTGTAGAAGGAATTTATCATTGGAAATATGTGTAATAATTTTTCTCTGATTACTTGGCAAAATGCTACCTGGGCTGGAGCCCCTATGTGCTTCAGAATCCTGCTGTATTGTAAACAGGCTTCATGTCCTTCCAATGTCTTTATGGATTGAAGGTAATTATTCTTTATGTAATTACATTTTTCTATTTGTGTGGGGGTGTGGTGAGTATGGATGTGTTTATGTGTGTCATGACACGTGTGGAATTCAGAGGACAACTTGTGGAAGTTGGTTCTCTTCTTCTACCACGTGTTTCAAGGATCAAACTTGGGTCCTTGGACTTTGTGGCAAGAGGGCTTTTACCCTCTGAGTTACCACTTCAGGCCTTGTCAGTTATTCATAGCAATATAATTTCCTAAGAGTAGGACACACTTGTCCTAGTTACTTCCTATTACTGTGATAAAACTCTGAGCAAAAGCAACTTGGAGGAGGAAAGGGTTTAGTTCACCTTACAGCTTACATCGTGGTGGCAAGCCCAGGCAGGAGCTTAAGGCAGGACCCTGGAGGCAAGAAATGAAGTACAGACCACATAAGAGCGCTACTTACATACTTGCTCCCCTGGCCTGTGTTCAGCCTACTTTCTTGCACAACTTAGGACCACCTGCCCAAGGGTGGTATCACCCACGTTGGGTTGGACTCTCCCACATCAACCAGCAATTAAGAAAATGCCCCACAGAAATGGCCACAGGCCAATCTGATGAAGGGAATGCCTCAGCTGAGGCTCCCTCTTCCCAGGTGTGTCAAGTTGACAACTGAAGCTGCCCAGCACAATTGACCCTTTGTCAACTTGACACACAGACACATAACTATTAAACCACAACCTTTCCATTTCTTTTTTTAAAATTTTTTTTATTTATTTATTACATAAAACAGTGCAACTTTAAAAGTCCCCCATGTCAGATCCCCCCGGAACTGGAGTTGCAGATGCACCCACCATATGGGTGCTGAAATCGAACCTGGGTCCTTTGCAAGAGCAGCCAGTGTTCTTAAGTGCTGAGCCATCTCTCTAGCTCAACTTTTCCATTTCTTATCCCCAAGTTCTCATTTTGATATTAATATCACAATATAAAATATAGTACGACTTTTAAAGTTCCACAGTTTTAAAAACATTCAAACACTTTAGGGGCTGGAGAGATGGCTCAGGGGTTAAGAACACTGGTTGGTCTTGGAAGAGACCTGGGGTCAAATCCCCGCAACCACATGGCAGCTAAAAACTGTTCATAACTCCAGTTCCAGGGGATCTGACAGCGTCTTCTGTCTGCCATGGGCCTTGCACGACATGGGTGCACTTACCTATATGCAGGCAATGCTCTCATACACATAAAATAAAAATAAATAAAATATTAAAAAATTTTAAATTTATTTAAAAAATTCAAATACTTTAAAGGTTCAATCTCTTTAAAAAGTCTCAATTGGGAGTTTCTGTAAAACCCCAAACAAGTTACATGCTGTCTTATTTCAAGAAGGAAGAACCAAGACACACATAAGCAAAACCAAAGTCCAGCAGTGAAGTTTATTGTCTGATATCTGGGATTCATGCAAGATTTTCTGGATTCCAAAGAGCTAGGGCAGAGTCCACTTCTCTGGCTCTGTCATCCACAGCACCCACAGTTTGTTAGGCTCTGCACCACACTTGCCATGCTTGGTGGTTGGCGGTTGGCCCATGGTTCTGGCATCTCCAATACGTTGGGGTCTCCATTGCAACTGAGGCTGAACCTTCATCAATGGCCTCACATGGTGCCCAGCCTCAGATTCTCTTCAAGATCCCTACTTCAGTTTTCATTCTACCAAAACCAATATGATGTGGGAGATTTTTACATATTGCCAAGTTCTTCTTTCAGCTTGAGATGCAGCTTTGGCCTCCTCTGGATCACAGCTTCTGTGTGCTGACATTGAGGAAATACCTTCCAGATTTCACATCAGTGATGCTGGTCTCTTCTTAATCACAGCTTATTTTTCAGCCCCAGCTAATCAGCTTCAATTATTCCAGTAAAGCAGAGGTTTCCCTTCAGTGGTACTGGTCTCTTATTAATCACTGCTGATTTTTCATTCAGCCCCAGTTGACCAGAAACCAGATTCTCAATTCAAAATATCACATAAACAGCCCTGATGATCTTTGTTTCCCTTGCAACTTCACAAGCCAGGCCTCCATCATCTGCAGTTCTCCAAGCTACCATTGAACAGCTTGCCAAGCTTCAAGTACTCAACAGCTTTTACAGCCCAAAGCTTTAAACACTTCCACAATCTTCCCCAAAACAACATGCTCAGGTCTCTCACAACAATAGCCCACTCTCTGGTACCAAGTTCTGTCCTAGTTACTTTCTGTTGCTGTGATAAAACACTGACCAAAAGCAACTTGGGTGAGGAAAGGGTCTATTTCGCCTTACAGCTTACAGTCCATCAGGGAGGGAAGTCGAGCCAGGTACTCAAGGCAGGAACTGGAGGCAGCACTCTGGAGACAGGAACTGAAGCACAGACCATGCAGCAACACTGCTTACTGGCTTGTTTTTTTCTGATCTGTGCTCAACCTACTTTCTTACACAACCCAGGACAACTTCCCAAGGGTGGCACTGCCCACAATGGGCTGGGCCCTCCTTCCACATCAACCAGCAATTAAGAAAATGCCTCAAAGACATGGCCACAGGCAAATTTGATTAAAGAAATGCCTCAACTGAGCATTCCTCTTCCCAGGTCTGTCATGTTGACAACTGAAACTATCCAGCACACTTCTGAAGCTTGACATGTAATCTGTGAGCACATCCTGACCCCCTTACTCTTGCTTTAATGTACACCCAGCAAAGTCCAAGCTGCATGTTTGCCTGGAGTTCTGTGTCCATTCAAGTAAAATTTGTCAGCTTTCAATTTTGTAACATTGTCTTTATTTTTATTAAAATTCAAGTTAATAAATGCCTCGCAAAATTGACAACATGCTTTGATATGAATAACTCACATTCCAAGTGGAAAAATGTACCCAAAGTGCCCCTGTTAATATAATAATGTAATTATCCTTTTCTGGAGAGTTAATTTGCAATGGATTTGCATTTGCCTCATTTCCACTGTTATTTTGAAGGTCTGTCATTTGTGAATTTGCACATGGACCCTTATGAATATGAGAATTTTTATTGTGAGGAGACTTTCCTGCCTTCAATTCATTTCTGTTCTGCCTACCTCATGTTTTCTTTTCCTTTTTCAACTTGCACATATTTTTTTAAAATCTTGGATTGCTAGCTTAATTCACAAATTATTATTATCAGTTTGATAATAATCATGTTTAAAAATCCTCACAAATTTTATACATTCCAGAATTTAAGAAGTACGATCCAAAATCCTTTCCCACAAGAAAAGGTGAGTAGTGGTGGTGCAAGTATCCAAAATCTCACAGGCAGGAAGGAGTATGGATATATAGTCAAAGACACATTTATGCACATACATGTACACCAATATAATCTATGACTGCTGATTCTCAGAAAATATGTCTTTGCTTGAGAGATGAGTTATCTCTTTTCACTTTACTTGTGAAGAAAATGGCAGATGAATGCTCGGCTCCTGGTTATTATTCACAGAGGGGAGTGATCGATGAACAGATACTTTAATTTAGCCCCTTGTGTTTGCACAGTTTGTGACTTGTGTTTTTTTATTATTATTATTATAGTGTTCCAGATACAACGAAGCTTCGTTTACTTTGTTTGACTCATTATGAGACAAATTGCTAATACGGATGTTGATGCTTTTCTCTATGACACTGTGAATTGTCCCAAGAAGAGATTTGTAAGGGAGACACTGGATGTTTTGTAGATGGATTAGTAACTAATGAACTACACATAAACATGCAATACATACACATACTGGTATTGGTTTCAATCCAAGAAATAGTTGCTAAACAGATTGTAGCTCTTCCCTATGTGACAATTTTGTGATTTAGGAAGAAAGTAGTGACCATTTCACTTTACTTTGCTACTCATGTAGTAGCTTCTTAGGCGAGGGAGTACAGAACTGGGTTTCATTGCTGAACTTGTTTTATATTTTTAGGGTCAGTATTTTTATGATGGTAAAAATAATAGTAATTGTTAAATCCATTTCTAAAAAAACAAAGAGCACTTCAATAGATATATCAATAATTAAATTTTGTGTGTGTCCCCAATACTATCTTGAGTTATTGAGCAGTTATTTTTTTCAGCTACAAAAAAGACTTTTATGATCTGACCTTTCCATGACCTAAATTGTAAGGCTTGGGACCTGAATTTATTAACTGCCCTTACTCCTGGTGTAAAATATGACCATCTTTGTTATCCCTGCCTCCAGGAAGCAGTTCTTTTCCTCATCACTTTCTCTAGATTGGTGTTAAGTAAATTCTGCCCTCTCACCCCAAATACAAGTGTATAATGAATCCATTCAATTACACAAAGAATAGCTCACCAGCCATCACCATTTGTGCACAATGGCTTTCCTCTCTCTCTGTTCAGAAATAGAAAGTACTCTGGATGGTGCATATGGTCCTTCTTGAGCAAATGGGGAAAATGAATGCAGTGATGCTCCATATGAGGTCTGCTTTGGAGAGGGTTCCACTACCCTCATGAGGTCTTTGGAAAGTCATTAGTTTAATGGAATTCTGTTTGCATACTAGAAAACAGTGGTGCTATGTTCCCAGTTATACAGCTATATCAGACATGGTTATATCCCTGAGGATATAATCATGGGCAATGGAGTTAAAGCTCTGGATTCCTAAACTTTATAAGTTACAGAAAATAGAAGAAAATAAATATATTACAAAGTGAGTTGATGAGTATAATGGTTGTGGAAAAGCTCTGAGAACACAGTGGAGGGAATCCTAACCCAGTCTTGTGATGCAGGAGGGTTAGGGAATACTTTCTGAGCAAGGTATGTCTGAGGCAGGAGCCAAGTGACACTAGAGAAAGGAAGGAAAGGGGAAGGAACAGAGACAAGAATGTTCTAGAGAGGAAAGGCAAGTCCTAATTCAGAAACCAGAAAAGTCACGTTGAAATCAAAGGCTGGTCAGAAGGGTATGTCTACAATCCTAACACTTAAGAGCCTGGGGCAGGAAGATCATGAATTGGAGGCCAGTCTTGGTGTTATAGTGAAACCCTGCGCCCCGCCCCCCCAAAAAAGTCAAAGGATGGAAATCATTCATATTGCCTAGACCACAAAGTTGAGGAAGACTCCACAAATAATGTAAAAAGAACTTCTAGTATTAAAGCATAACTGTTTAAAAGTAAGCTCTTGCACTATTAATCTGCTTGTTATATAAATATTATTTATTAACATTGATGACTTTGGATATGTGTATATATTCATATTTACTAGACAGATGTCTGGTTGATTCAGTACCTTTAGAGGTTGGTCTATATCATTGGATAGGGAAAAAAAAGAGACTTAAAACACACCCCATTTTTGTTTGTTGATCCCTCATATCTATACAGCATGAGCCATCATAAACCCTTTTCCAATACACTAACTCACCAAATCCTTCAAATAGTATTGTGAGGTAGGATGTCAAGCCTAAGGATTACATAGTTCCAAACATAAAAAGAGATAGTTGTCTACATTTTTCATCTGTCTCTGGAGTATACTTTTAAGACAAATCAGAGAAACGAGAGACAGTGCTTTTGATGGAAGTAGAAATTAAAATAACTTGGTTATCTGTTCCATTTTGCTCATGTCGTAAGTTCAGCACATCTTAGCGATGAAATCTTTTCTCCATTCTTGAAATAGAAAGGTCTTTCAGCTGTCACTTGAATGATGAGTTCCCAGAATGACAGCTTCTTTATACCAAGATAAAATTTGCCACTCTGGGATGGGAAGATGGCTCAATGGGTAAAGTGCTTGCTGCACAAGCATGAGGTCCAGAGTTCAGCTCCTACATAAAAATAAGATGCTGTCATGCACATCTGTAACAGCAGCACTGGGGGAGGGGTATGGATCCCTAGCTCTCACTGGCCAGCAAGTCTATTGAACAGATGAGCTGCATGTTCATTAAGAGGCCTGTTTCAAAAAAATAAAGTGGAGAGAGATGATATCAGACATTAATCTCTGGTATTTATGTTCCCATGCACATGTACACACACACACACACACACACACACACACACACACACACTCTAACACCTCTTTTGAGAGTTTAATAAAGCGGACACACTTTAATCTACCTCTTTTATAGCTTCCCATGTGAGATGGTTCTAGGTTCCTCACAGCACAGTTAATGGTCAAAAGCTCCTTTGTGGCATCAGGGCCTTAGTCACTCACTGTGAGACCTTTGGCAACTCAAGCTGACAAATCTTCAACTTGCCTAAAGATAAAATACTGTGAGGATTAAATGTAAATAATAGTCCATGCAATGTGCTTAGCACAAGACTCCATAGGTATTCCTTTTGTAGTTTTTACTTTACTATTATTGACAGTCTTGGCCACAATCTGAACACATTCTAGTTTGCTAATGTTCCTGTTAAAATTCAACCCCCAAATTCAGACAAAATACTTCAGACATGAGCCATATGTTCAGTAATTAATGTACTTGATTAATGTTCCCCTATGGTTTGGCAGAAGAGAACAACTCTTTCAATACAATAAACAAACCATATGCATAAATACCATGATTAGATATCTCTAGTCTATGTAAATAGAGATATATGATTTTCTAACTTTAACCAAGTTACTTTAAAGACTTGCTTCCTAAGGTGATGTAAGACTAGGCAAGCTTGACTAGCTTACATAGCCATGCATGCTCTTACATGAAATGTAAGCAAAGGACTTGCTCCCACCATCAAGGCCCTCCTCTCACTTCAGCGATGGGTGGACCCAACAATGAAATTGAGTGCTGAGAGGGAGAATACATCAAGGCTGGAGTCTGTAATCTCATTATCAATAACGGGTATATTGGAGCCATTGTGGCCTACTGTTTTAATATCGTGGCACACTAGGCTGTTTTTCAAACACATTGTCTTCAGCCTAGAATTGCCTGTTGGAAAAATGCATCAGTCCCGCTACTGTTATGATGCTGTGTTACAGACTAAAACCTTTTTCTTTACACAGGTAGGAGCCCAAACAAACAAATAAAAATCAATAGTTCCCCTGTTTCCTCCTGCCCTTCTTCTGTTACCTTTAGAAAGGCAAATATATGCCTTGTCAAATCTTCATGTACTGACAGGGGTAGATGAAAGGAAAGATCATGTAGCTAAATGATTAGATAGATATAGAAAGATAAAGGGGTAGATAGATGGAAGAATGGAAGGATGGATAGACATATGGGTGTCTGGATGGAGAGATGATAGACAGACATATAGACAGAAGGTACTCTCTTATATAGAAAGTATGTCAGGCTTGTTATGATGACATTTGAGTTCTATTCTTGATTCCACCATTAATTTGCTCATGACTTAACTTAGTTCCTAAAACTCTCTCTTGACTACTGCAATAAAATAGAGGTGTGGCCAGCTAGCAAATTGGAGCATCTTGGTAGGTCTTTAACAGAGGTGGCTCTGCAAATTCATTATCTCCAGTCTCCTTACCACCTCTCCTCCCTGAACTATGGTTCGCCAGGATTCTCAGTGCCCACACTTCCCAGCCTGCGCTCAGTGATGCCCATGCTTCTGTTGAACAAGAAATGACTTGGGATAGCTAGTAGCAAATGGCATAGAGTTTCCTGTCAGCTAAATTGTTTCACTATGCATAAAGATAGCCTCCTACACTTTGCCTCGCATAATATATTCTCTACAAACATAATCCTGCATGTGAAAGCCAGGTTTTCCAAAACGTGAGAGGCATGCTTGGTTTTCTCCAGTCCAACTGAAGTTACTCAACTCTTAAGCAAGATGATGAGGTAAAAATTATAGCATAGTTTCACTTCCCTATAAATATCTTCTTCTTCCTTCCCTTCCTATTTGTGAGACAGGATCAGCCACTATTTAGCCCAAAATGACCTTGAACTTCCAGACCCTAGTGATTAGACACCAGGGTGTTCAAGACTACAGCCATGCCACACAGTGAAAGTTCAGACTTTCCTTTTTGTGCTATATCCTTCCATAGTGACAACAACTTTTGTCACTTTTTTTCAGATTTTTATTTATTTTTGTTTCATGTGTATGAGCATGTAGTGCCCAAAGAAGCCAAAAGAAGGTGTCAGAGCCTATGGAACTAGAGTTATAGATAGTTGTGAGCCACCATGGGTGAGTGCTGGGAATTGAACCCAGTTCCCTGCAAGCCAGAAAGTGTTCTTAATCTCTGAGCCATCTCTCAGGCCCTCTTGTCACTTTTAACTCTGTAAAATAAATCTGATAATTAGTAAGTACACGTAAAATCCTGCATCGTTAAGGTGAGAAAGGGCCTACATATTTTGCCGAAGTCTCTCAGTTCAACCTCACCATCACCCTCTTCTAGCCAGCACCTACATACACTTCCTCGAATCTCCTTCTCCTCTGGTCCTGGCAGGGTGAATATCATTGCCAGAGGCAGTTCTACAGAACTGAAACTTTAAAGAGGAAATCCATGCTCGCTGCATGTATGTAGTTGAGCCGGCAGCCTGGGTACATGTGAGATTCTGGGCAGCTTCAACATGAGAATCTGAAGAATTACATAGACTGGTGCCTTGGCCTGAGAGAAGGGCACCAGTTTCCAAGAGGTTTCTGAGAGTTTCAGTGAATTAGTACACCTGGCTGAGATCATTACTGCTGACTGCCTGATCTTCGCTGCCCCAACTTTCTGCATGATTGAGTCCAACTTCAATTTTTTACAGTAAAGCCCTTCGTACTTGAAATACATGGAGTGACTTCTGTCTTCTTACTGAAGCCATGTTGTGTAAGTGAAACCTGATTCAGCTCTTCACTGCTGATGTGGATTCCCTGCACAAAATGGCTAAGGAGTTGGCACTCAGGCTGTTAAAAGAGTGGAAGAAATGTGTGAAACACTGGCTTCCTAAACAGCCCACTATGTCATAAAAATGCCCAAATCACTACAAAGCACCATCATACCATCCAGTCGTTTGAGTATGGGTGGGTTTTGGGTTGATTTTGTTTTTAACATTTTTTAAAACTTAAAAAAATAATTATGTGTATGAGTTGTGTGTGATGACACACACCTTTAATACCAGCACTTGGAAGGCAGAGGCAAGCAGATTGTAAGGCCAGCCTGATCTACATAGTGAGTTCCAGGCCAGCTGGAGCTACAGGGAGACCCTCAAAACAAAAAATTATGTGTATGAGTGTTTTGCTTGCGTGTATTTAAGTGTGACTGTGTTGTACAATGCCCACAGAGGCCAGAAGAGGGAGTCGGATCCCCTGGAACTGGAGTTACAGATGGTTGTTAGTCACCATGTGGGTGCTGGGAACTGAACCTGGGTATTCTGCAAGAGCAGCCAAAACTCCTAACTGCTGACTCATCTCTCTAGTTCCTGAGTGTGGGTGTTTTAAAGTTTTTTACATTTATTCTGTGAACACGTGTGTGTGTGTGTGTGTGTGTGTGTGTGCGCACACATGCATGTGTGGGACAGAGGGCAACTTGCAGGAGTCAGTTCTCTTGAGACTTCCACCATGTGAGTTCCATTAACCCAGTGGTCCGAGTATAGGCATCTTAATCTGAGGAGCCTGGTTTTGCATACTTTTGTTACTAGGGAACATTCGGTGAGTTGTTTAACTTCTTAGCCTTGGTCTGCTGTTTCATAAAGTGAGGGAAATAACTGTGCCTATCTATTGGGATTGCTAAAAGGATTGAATGAGATAAAAGTTATGAATCATTTCTTCCTGATACTATCAGAGATCTGTAACAGTCAACATCTCCAGGTGGGTCTAATCATGTTCTCTGAGGATGCAGTCAGGGTCCCAGCTACCCCACAGAGAACATTTACAAGCTCAAGAGCCACGTGGCGGTAGGTCTGTGGTCTGGTAAGCAGAGCAGGTGCTAGATTTCAGCCCCTTCTTGCCCCTCCCGTGAGCACCTTTGAGCACAGGGTAACAACCATCCACTGTGTCCACCACCCCTCAGGGAAGCTCTCCATAGGTTTGGAGACTTTGCTCAACTTCCCTCTTTGCTCTTCACCAAACCAAGCATTATTGGATGGACAATGAGGACAGTCCTGGGGTGAAATAATAGTATAACTCTTTATTAGTGATAATTTCAGAAGTTAATGAATTGGAAAACTAATTACATCAACTACAAGTCATTCACATTAAGGCGTCATCTTAATTGTGCATTTGCATGTTTAAATGCTACTGTAGAGGTTTATCCTCTTGTTAAAGATTGTTGGACATCAGTGAGAATGTGGGGAGGGATGTGTGTCTGTCTCCTGCTGGGGATGAGAAAGGGGAAGGTGTGTGAAATCCCAACTTGGCCTGCCCATGTGCTTCTTCTGTCATCTTGTAAGTAACTCACCAGGGTAGGGGGAGCCCTAGGTTGACTCTACTTTCCCTCCTAACTCTTTTGGGGCCCAAGGCAAGAGAACAAATGGAAGCTTATGGATCATATGTCTAAATATTTAGAAGTTATAAATAAAGCTAAAGACTGTTAAACAAATTATGTTCTGTCTTTTTACCTGACAAATAAATATTCATCACGATGAAATTGAGAAAATGTGTATAAAGCCATGTTTTGCATGTGACTGATAGCAAAATATCAATGATGACTGAATTAATTATTATTGTGCATGTCTGAGCACTCTCTTGACGAGCTGATGATACATGAATGAGTAATAAAGACATATATAATTCATTAGCTATTATATACTTATTACATAAAATTAACTTGTCTTGCTTTTATTTAGTCAAAATATTCAGTTGTATTGATATGTCAAGATTTTTGTGTTCTATTGGCTTCAATGACAAGAAATATTTCATCTTAAGTTCACATATATATCATATATGCATAATATTTAATTTCAATTTGGAGAAACTTCATTCTGCTAAAGAAGGAACAAGTGGAAATTTTGTTGTTGTTTGTTTTGTTGTTTTGGTTTGGAGTTTTTGTTGCTGTGTTTTAAGACAGGGTCTCCTTATAGATCAGCTGGCCTGGAACTTGCTATGTAAACCAGGCAGACCTTGATCTCACAGAGATTCACTTGCCTCTGCCTTTCAAGTGCTGGTATCAAAGCTATTTTTAATTTTTAAAATTACATTTATTTAGTGTGTGTGTGTGTGTGTGTGTGTGTGTGTGTATACATGTGCACATGAAGAGCTCAGGGGACAACTTTTGGGAATCAGTTCTTTGCATCTACCATGTGGGTTCTGGGGATCAAACTCAGGTTGTCAGGCTTGACAGCAAGGTGCCATTTCCTCAACCCAGAAATTTTTTATAAAC
This sequence comes from Nannospalax galili, assembly GCF_000622305.1. Taxonomy (NCBI): domain Eukaryota; kingdom Metazoa; phylum Chordata; class Mammalia; order Rodentia; family Spalacidae; genus Nannospalax; species Nannospalax galili. Next base: position 1,179,585 of record NW_008331662.1, read on the forward strand.
TTCTTAATACTTAAATTAGGCAAAGGACTTCATATAAATTTTTGACAAATATTTCAAAAACTATAATGCAGTAGAACATAGCAGCATTAGTATAGCAAATATCATAAACCTGCTGCGTGAGCACATTCCTCTGTGTGTGTGTGTGTGTGTGTGTGTGTGTGTGTGTATTCATGCATGCACCACACGCTCATTGGAGGAGAGACAGGGTCTCTCATTGACCTGGAACTTGGCCATGTAGGCTAGACTAGCTTCAAACTTCCAGGAATCCACCTGTCTCTACTTCCTGTATCACAACACTAGAATTACAGGAATTACACCACTGTGCTGGCTTTTTAAGTGGGTTCTAGGGATTGAGTTCGGGTCCTCATGCTTGAGATAGTTGAGATGCAAGTGCCTTACCAACTGAGCCATCTTTCCAGACCTCCTAAACCTTTCATTTCTCATACATTGCTATAATTTTTATGTTTAAGGAATATGTACATACATAAGGTGTTTCCTACATCTTTATTTCAAAATTTCCACTGTTGAGTTATTATAAAGAATCTAAATATCACTAGAACATTGATTAATTTTTCAAATCTCTTTTCAACTAAAACCTTATCTTGACTGGACATGGGAGTACATAACTGTAATCCCAGCACTTGAGAGATTGGGGCAGGAAGATGTTAAGTTTTTTAAATGGTCTGAACTAAAATTACTGGAAATTATTTATGCATGAATTATCACCTTGATAGTCTGGTAAACATTTTCATTTCTTGCTCTAATATCTTTATTATTGAAGCATTACTGATAAAATTTTTGTTGCTTATTTATTCATTTATTTATTGAGACAAAGGCTTGCTCTATAGCCTAGATTGGCCTTGAACTCCAGACTGACCTTGAACTCACAAGGTAGCCCAGGGTGGCCTTGAACTTGCTGCAATCCTCTTGTCTTAGCCTCTTAAATGCTGGGGTTGCAGGTGTGAGTCACTATGTCTGTTTATTGCATGTTTCTCAATATTTTTTAATAGTTTATCTGAACACAGACCAACTATTTTGTTAAAAATCTTTAAAGATATCTTTTCATGGCTGGACCTGGTACCACAGGCCTATAGTTCTTCAGGACAGAAGAAGGAAGAAAGATCTTAAGTTCAAAGTCTAGAGACCCTCTCTCAAAAATCAAAAACAAAGGGAGGGTTGGGAGTTACAGCCAGGGGAATCAAATGCTCAAGGCTAGCCTCTGCTATATGAAGTTTGGGAACAGCCTGGGTGGGCTACATGAGACCTTGTCTTAACAACAATAACAATAAAAAGTAAAAAGGAGAGCTAGGGAACATTCAGAGGGAGAGCACTTACCTAGTGTGTGTAATCCCCATTAGCGCCCCTCAAAAGAACAAAAGTAAAAAAAAAAATTGTTTTAATTGTTTTAAAAGTGAAGTGGCCAAACTTAGACCTGTTTGACTATTTGATTAATTTTTGGTAATCCTATTAGCAATAAGCAACAGTTTCTACAGTTTCTATGGAGTAGCTAAGGGCAGCATGAATTCCAAATTGACTTTCCCCCGAAGCTCTGATTCACACTTTCTTTCAGATTCTTCCATTGTTTGAATTAACCTTTGTGGTGCATTTGTGTTTTTAAATTAAATTAAATTAATAACACTTGGATAGCTTTTCTATCACATGTCCAAATATGATTTTAAGGTTATCACCTTGATTCACTGAATAACTTCATCTCTGGGAAGGTTCTCTGGGAAGGCTGACAATCATTGAAACATTATCAAAGCAAATGGTTGTCCTATCATCTCCTTAGTATATCCTGATAACAAAGTCAAATGTGCACTGTTCACTGCTCACACAGAATTTGGCAGAGTTGAGGGCTGGCCAGTCTTCCAGATGGCAAATCTTTCTGTTTATTACCATGCTGTCACTGTCCCCTCAGATGACTTTTAAATTGGTTAAATAAATCTAGATTCGATTTTAATGTTTGCAAATTTGAATTACATTTTTAAAATGATTTCTAAAAAATTTATGTGTATGTGTGTTTGTCTTTGTGTGTGTATGTATCCTGATCCTGTGTTCAGGTGTCAGTGGAGTCCAGAAAAGAACATCAGGTCCCTTGGAGCTTGAGTTAAGGCAATTGTGAGCAGCCCAACAGGGAACATGGGTGCTGGGAACCAAACTTTGGTCCTGCAAGAGTAGCAATGGCTCTTACCTGCTGAGCCATCTCTCCAGCATCCTGAATTACATTCCATTAAGCATTTACATAAAACTGAAGCTATGCACAAGTCTGGCATTCAAAGTCCATTTGGTTATCAATGCTTCCTGTAGGTTACACGGAGACTTACACATACAAATCTTTACCAGTACTAAGAGTTATGAAATAGTCCTTTTCTTTTCCACTACTATAGAGAATTCAATGCTGATGTCCAAATACTATGTGAAGCAAACTGGAACACAAAGAAAATCGAGAAAATGGATGTTTGGCATTATTGGTAAATAATGCTTTATTATATAAAAATATACATACACCAGCTGAGGGAAAGCTTTCACAAACTGATTGTTCTTCTTCCTTACCTGTAGGTGCTTCTGCCATTCAGATCCTCCTATGCTCCACAGCACCGTCTGCTTCTTAGGTAGATTGTGGCAAAATCCACAAAACTTCCTGGCTTTAGCCTTGTGGCAGTTTAGAGGAGACAGGTGTATTACTGGGTATTTTGTTGTTTTGGTTTATTTCTGCTTTTGAGACAGGGTCTCCCTGTAGCCCCAGCTGTCCTGGAACTTGCGATGTAGGCCAAGTTTTTCTCAGTCTTATAGAGATCCACTGGCCTCTACCTCCAAATGTTGGGATTAAAGGTATGCACCACCACACCTGGCTTTTCCTGGGTCTTGAATCTGTATTTGTCCCAGAAAGTGGACCTGTATCACTGCTAAGTATCAATTCCAACTGTCTTTAATCCATAGTGTGTGTGTGTGTGTGTGTGTGTGTGTGTGTGTGTGTGTGTGTGTGTGTATTTCTGATTAGTGGCATCCTGCCAGAAAGCATCCTTCCCCCTCTGGAGGTCTACACTTGGGAGCTGTCTGTGGCTTAGCCCAGGTCACAAGTCCCTAGACCTTTCTTGTCTAAAGTTGAAAGGTTTGATCTCTTTACTTCCTCTCTCCCAGCTGCAAATCTTTCAGATGCATCTTTTGTGTTTGGAGAATCTTTGAATCGACACCGAACAAATATTTGTTGATTGAGAATGGTATCCTATCTCCTTTGCTAATGTTCTCTTATGATCCCTTTGGTTAAAAGTTTTTGTTGACATTTTTTTTACCTTTCCGTTATGGCAGGTTTGGCTGTCATTTACGGGCAAGCCTCTACCCTGTGTGCCTACTTTTCTTAGAGGATGTAGAACAAATTCTCTTTTCTGTTTCTTGAAGCAGACTGTTCTTAAGGATGTTCCCTGTAAATAGGAACACTGACTTCTTGGTTTCTCTTTGCTCTTGTCAGTTTCAGAATTCACAGTTATGAAATTCTGCTCAGTGTGTCGTGAATCCAGTGATCTCAATGAAGCTCTCAAAGTAAGGAGGCAGTTTAGTAAGATAGATGTGCTTAGTAAGAGTGATATAATGCAAGGAAAGTTCTTAGAATAGGGCTTAGCAGAAAGTGAATGCTCAATGTTACCTATTTTAAAATGTAGTGTGTGTGTGTGTGTGTGTGTGTGTGTGTATGTGTGTGTGTGTGTATGAAGGTGGGGGATACCTACCACAGCAACACAGTGGAGGTCAGAAGACAATTCCGTGGAATTAATTCTTTCCTTTTAACTTCGCATGGGTTCCAGGGATCGAACTCTGGTTGCCAGGCTTATGGGGTACTTTTCTGTTGCTGTGATAAAATACCATGACCAAAAGCAACTTACAGCAGAAAGTTTATTTTGGCTTATGGTTCCAGAGGGAGGGTCCACAATGCTGCAAAGGTATGACACGGTAGGAGGATCAGGAAGCTGGCTGACCATATCAAGAAGCCAAGAGAGAACCCAAAGTAGGCCAAGGCTATAAACTCTCAGAGCTCACAGCTCTTCCAGTAAGGCTGCACCTACTAAAGGTGCCATAACCTCCCCAAACAGTACCACCAACTGGGGACCAGATCTTCAAATACATGAGCCTATGAGGGACATTTCTCACTCAAATGACCACACATGGCAGCACCTTTGCCCACTGAGCCATCTCACCAGCCCCACAAGCTAGCTTTTGTCCTTAAGATTGCTAATCTAATGCCAGGCATGGTGACTCAAACCTCCCAGCCCTCTGGAGGCAGAGGCAGGTGGATCTCTGTAAGATCAAGGCCACCCTGGTCTACATCATAACTTCTAGGTGGGCTGGGACTAGGGGGACCCTGTCAAAAACAAACAAAAAGATTACTAATATATGATTATAAGCATGGATATGGATTTCCAGATCCCTGTGCACTTTCACATGAATTTTCCTGTATGATCACCATAATGGGGTACGCAGGGTAAATAACCCCCTTTACAGGTGGGAAGCTTGAAGGGCAGATGGTCAAAGCTACTAGAAATGCCCATACCTGATCATGGTGGATGAAAACACAAGTTTTCAAATTATTACTGGTCACATGGAAGAAGCAACATCCTTTGTCCAAAACAATAAAATAATTTTTTCTTCTTTTCACCAAAATAAGGACTATAATATTCCCCAAGTGGAAAAACACTTTTGTGTAACACGTGCCCATGGCACTGCTGATATTTTCAAAAGTTTCAGTATGGATTTCCAATATGATGAAGTTGAGTTTTATAGGACACAGGATTACAAATTTCCTGTTCTAGGAAGTATGGGTCAGAATTATGTCTGCTGCTTGAAGGTGATGCCCACCAGAATGTGCTTGATTTCCATTGAAGTCACTCAAACCAAAGCCCAGCACATGACCCACTACTTTCCATTCTGATCCCCACAATGGTGCAGCTGTCTTACTGTCTTCTTCCCATATTTATCTTCATGTTCATCTCTTGGTCCACTGGCCCATTTTTTGTTGCTACAACAAAATATCCAAGGACAGGCATTTTGTGAAGAAAAGAGATTCATGTGGCTCATGATTCTGGTGACTAGAAAGGCCAGACAGTGTGGTGTTGGCAAGTGATGAGGTCCCCCGCTATATCACAACATGTACAAAAGCAAAAAGGGATCTGGCATGAGGCAGAAGGGGTCAAGTACATAAGATGCCCTTGCTTTATAACAACCAGCACTAATAAGAACTAACCTGCTCTGGTGATGCTCATGCGATCCTTCTTGGGGGTGATGTGCTTATGGCCTAATCACCTTTTACTAAACCCCACCTCATAAATATCTACTACCTCTTGAGACAGCCACGACAGAAACAAGATTCCCACACATGAAACTTTGGAGGACATACAAAAATCATGTCTAAACCCCCAGTGATCTCCCCTTACCCTGCTCAGCATACAACCTTCCCCTTCTCTATGTATTCGTCCTTTCTGTAGATTTATGAACTCTACTAGAATATTTAGCTTAATAGCAAATATTATATAGATTATACATTATACATTCAATATATAATACATATCAGACAGTATCATCCACATTTAAAAATATTTTATTGTTTTTGTGCATTTTTTATTTTAATTATTTTTTAATCACTATTTTCAAAAAAATTTTAATGACTACATGATTAGAAGAAGCATTTCACTACAGCTTTAACATATTCAGTAACACACTCCAGAGCAAGAGTACATCTCTTTCACAAGTGGCTGCAAGTTTCTAGGTTCACAGTTGAATTAATACAGTTACATATTATTGAATTCAGTATAAGCCCTGTAAGACATAAAATTGAATGAGTTTTTAACCTTTAAAAAAGATCTCCATTTCATTTTAGAATATATTGTTCCTTGCAGAAAGACTCATTGTTTTTCTACTGACATGGAGACGTTGGCACATGCATCTCTAATCTGTGTGCAACTGATTATTACTAGTCATAATCAGTTGCAATTGGATCCTTGGCGCCCGTGTATGTCTATAAAGTCATCAGGTAGATTTCAATGGTATTGTTTATCACCTCTACTAATTAGCATGACGTAAATTGCCATGCTTCCTTCTCAAATATAATACATTTTTAAAAAATTTATTAATTTGTGTATGTGTGTGTGTGTGTGTGTGTGTGTATCACACAGAACATCCCAAACCATCTCATTCAACTATACACCCACTTCCCAGATGGAACCCTCCCAAAGCCTCCCCTCCCCCGACTAGAGCCATTATACTCTGATATCCCTGCTACTGTCTGCTGTGTTGTCAGCACCCCCAGCCCTTCCCCACTACTTGCCCTTCTGGGGAATCTAGTCAGCCTATCTAGAGGTCTTTGTTTTAGGAGGGTCAGCTGTTCCACATCTAGCAGCAATCAGTTGTCAATATTCCTTTAGATAAGATTGGGGTCTGCTATTCATTTTCCCAGTTCTATGCTGGTTTACTATCTGGGAATCCCTTTGGCCACCGTGGCCAACAACTCAACAATTCAAAAGAAGGTATCACCTGTCTGGCATGGCTGCTTGTTAACGTAGCTTTTAGCTATGCATATGGACTCTTAAGAAATAATATTGGCCCCTTAAATCTTTGGTATACTTTCCTTTTGGGTGTTTAAGGCCATACAGTTGGCCCAGATAAACCAATTTATTTTTACTCTTAAGGTCATTTGAGGATCTGTTCCTCAGGGGTCACATGGGCTTGGGAGGAGCTCCTGGCTCTTTTACCAGGTCAATCTATGTGAAGATAAGTCAAAGGTTCTGCTCGACCATGGTTGGCTTTGCTTGGAAGCATGGAGGAAATGATTCCTCTGTGTTGAGCCTCCTCTTTGTAGACTGGACACTGGTTCAAGTCCATCTGGTGGGGTCTCTTTGGCCTCCTTGATCAAGAGGACAGGTGACCCACCACCACATTTTGAGAGATGCTCATAGTCCCCTAGAACTAGTCGAACTAGGAGGGCAAGGAGCAAAAACTGTCCTTTATGTCCCTATGACCAAATTATGTCCAAGAAGGCCCTTAGTTCCAACAGTCTGGTGCTTTTAATTACTTTTTGTCATATAGATAAATCTTGGGAAAAGACCAATTGTTCTCAGGTAAACCTTACCTAGACATATATTTCTTGATCTGCTATGTATAATTTGTCAGTAGGCTGTAGGAGTAATATGGTTCCCTCTGGTTTTCAAAACTAGCTAGGCATTATTTATCTCTTGCATTGTCTCACCACTCCATTTAATGTGCCTCCCATTTAATGTGCCTCCATTTCCCCCCTTTCTCCCTTAATAATATCCTTCTCCTACCATCCTACCTCTCTTGAGCTCCTTCTTTCCCTTTATCCTCTAGGTTCCTTGTATACCCTTCCCTCCCCTCTCCCTTAAACTAACCCAATTTTTATCCATATCTCCCTTATTAAGGCCTGTTTCCTACTGTTCTTCTCTTTCAGGTTCTTTCTTTTCCTTTACCTCCCTGTTTCCTTCCCATTATCCTGGTTCCTGTACTTATGTCTCGATACATACTCACTTATCAGGGTTTGGTTCAAAGATTCACATATGTGGGAGAACAGATGTCGATTTTTTTTTTCTGAGTCTGTTTCTTCACTTAGTATAACAGTTTCTAGTTCCATCCATTTACCTGCAAATTTCATGATGTCATCTTTCTTTACTGCTGAGTAAAACTCCATCATATAAATGAACCACATTTTCATTATCCACTCATCAATTGAGGGACACCTAGGTTGCTTCCATCTCTTAGCTATTGTGAAAAGAGCAGCAACAAACATGGATATACAAGTGTCTCTGCAACAGGACGAGTTCTTTGGGTATATGCCAAGGAGTGGTATAACTGGGTCAAATGGTAGGTTCATTTGTAGTTTGTTAAGAGTTCTCCACACTGCTTTCCATGGGGGTTGACCAAGTTTGCAGCCTACCAGCAGTGGATGAGTGTTCCCTTTTCCCCACATCCTCTCAAACATTTGGCATCATTTGTTCTCTTGATCTTAGCCAGTCTGACTGGGGTAAGGTGAAATCTTAAAGTGGTTTTAATTTGCATTTCCCTGATTATTAGTGATGTTGAACATCTTTTGAGATGTTTCATAGCCATCTTTACTTCTTCTTTTGAAAACGTTCTGTTCAGCTCCTTAGCCCATCTTTCAATTGCGTTGCTTCTTGTTTTGGGTCTCTGTTTTTTAAGTTCGTTATATATTCTGGTAATTAAACCTCTGTCAGATGTATCGCTGGTGAAGATTTTCTCCCATTCTGTGGGTTTTCTGTTTGTTTCCTTGGTTGTCTCCTTTGATGTACAGAAGCTTTTTAGTTTAATGAGATCCCACTTGTTAATTCTTGCCCTTGTTTCCTGGGCTATTGGTGTCCGGTTTAGAAAGTCCTTTCCTACACCTATATCTTGTAGGTTTTTCCCAACATTTTCTTCTAAGAGTTTCAGAGTTTCAGGCTTTACATTGAGGTCTTTGAGCCATTTGGAATTGACTTTTGTGCAGGGTGAAAGAGAGGGGCCTAATTTCATCTTTCTACTGGTAGAGATCTGGTTTTGCCAGCACCATTTTTTTGAAGAGGTTGTCTTTCCTCCAGTGTCTGTTCTTGGCACCTCTCTTAAATATAAGGTGGCTGAAACTGCATGCACTCATGTTTGGGTCATCTATTTTGTACACAAACTCAGAAAAACAGCGATATGCTCTCCCATCTTAGCACCAAATCCTTACATGTGAGTTTATATCCTGATGTAACCCCAGGAGCCAGAAAAATGGAAAGGAATCATGGGGGTAAAGGGAAGGAAAGCACAAAAGAGGGGGATAGTAGGAAACAGGTATTACCAAGGGAGAAATGGGGGAAATTGGGGTACTTATCTGGGAAGGGAGGAGGGAAGAATATACAAGGAACCATAGGGGTAGAGAGGATGAAGGAACACAAGAGAGGGGTGATTATAGGAGACAGGTATTATCAGGGAAAAATAAGGGTACTTTAACTGGGGAGGGAGGAAGGAGGGAAGTAAGACAGGGAGAGAAAGACAAGAGATAAATAAACCTCTGGTGGTGTGAAAAACCAGAGGGAAGGCTACAGACTTTTGTAGGTTAATTTTGTAACCTGCCACTTTACTGAATGTGTTAATTTCTAGGAGTTTTCTGGTGGACTTTTTGGCATCTGTTAGATATATCATATCATCCGCAAAAAGGGATAATTTGATCTCTTCTTTTCCATTTATTGCTCCTTTAATTTCCTTCTCTTGTCTTATTGCTCTTGCAAGAGTTTCAAACACTATGTTAAAGAGAAGTAGAGATAGTGAACAGCTTTGTCTGGTTCCTGATTTCAATGGGAATTCTTCCAGTTTTTCTCCATTTAGAATGATGTTGGCTATGGGTTTGTTATATATGGCTTTAATTATGTTGAGGTATGTTCCCTCCAGTCCAATTCTCTCTAGGACTTTGAACATAAATGCATGTTGAATTTTGTCAAAGGCCTTCTCTGCATCTATTGCCATGACCATATGGTTCTTGCCTTTGAGCCCATTTATATGATTTATGACTTTTATTGACTTATGTATATTGAACCATCCCTGCATCTCTGGAATGAAGCTGACTTGATCATGGTGGATGATCTTTTTGATGTGTGTCTGTATACGGTTTGCAAGTATCCTGTTGAGAATTTTTGCATCTATGTTCATGTAGGATATGGGTCTATAGTTTTCTTTTTTGGATGTATCTTTACCTGGCTTTGGTATTAGAGTGATGCTGGCTTCATAGAAGGAATTTGGAAGTTCTCCCTTCATTTCTATCTTTTTGAATAGATTAAGTAGTATTGGATCTAGATCGTCTTTAAACATCTGATAGAATTCTACTGTAAATCCATCTGGTCCTGGGCTTTTTTTAGTCAGGAGGTTTTGTATTACTGTTTCCATTTATTTTTGTGTTACAGGTCTGTTTAATCTGTTAATGTCTTCTTGGTTTAGTTTTGGTGGTTCCCATGCCTTTAGATACTAGCGTGTCCCAGGGGTTTTGTCATGTTGTATTGTCCTTTCCATTTAATTTCAGGAATACTTTTATTTCTGTCTTAACTTCTCTTTTGTCCCATTCATCATTCAGGACTGTGTTGTTTAATCTCCATGTGTTCATGTGGTGATTAGGGCTTCTTTGGGTGTTGATTGTAAGCTTTATTGCATTGTGGTCTGATACAATGCATGGAATTATTTCAATCTTTTTGTATATGTTGAGGTTTGTTTTGTGCCCCAATATTTGGTCGATTTTGGAGAAGGTTCCATTGGGTGCTGAGTAGAAAGTATGTCCTTTGGTGCTTGGGTGGAAT